>NC_133494.1:17330363-17414689 GCF_025370935.1 Choristoneura fumiferana | reverse complement strand
ACAGAACTGAGGACTTGCCTGAGATAAGTCTGTATGAAATCAAGCATGCCCTCAAGCTCATGAAATCAGCAAAATCGCCAGGCAAGGACAGGATAACGTATGAATACCTGAAGTACGGAGGAAAGCCTGTGTTAAAGCAACTCAAATTACTTTTCAATAAGGTGTTGTTTGAGGGGGTAGTACCAGATACATGGAAGAATGCGGTTGTGATACTTCTACATAAAAAAGGGGATATAACCAAACTTGAAAACTACCGACCAATTTCTCTACTAAGCCATGTGTATAAGCTTTTCACCAAAGTGATCACCCTACGCTTGACTAATAGACTAGATTCTGCCCAGCCAGTGGAACAAGCAGGCTTTCGGTGTGGCTTTTCGACTATTGATCATATTCACACTGTCAGGCAAGTTGTGGAAAAGTGTACTGAATATAATCGACCCTTGGTAGTAGCCTTTATAGATTACGAAAAGGCGTTTGATACAGTGGAACACTGGGCCGTTATACAATCTCTGCAAAGATGCCAGGTCGACACGAGATATGTAGAAGCGATCAAAGCAGTCTACCAAAGTGCAACGCTTCAAGTGAAACTCCACGAGCTCACTGAGCCGGTTCCGGTCGAGAGAGGAGTTAGGCAAGGGGACACTATTTCTATCATGTTTGGAAGACATCTTTAAGCTTCTTGACTGGTCAGACAGAGGTGTTAACATCAATGGTGAGCGCCTTACTCATCTCCGATTTGCGGATGACATAGTCATTTTTGCGGAAGATCTGGAGGACTTGTCAGCTATGATCGGAGAGCTTTATGATGCATCAGTGGTGGTTGGGCTAAAGATGAACACATCGAAGACTAAAATAATGTGCAACAACGACTCCAATATAGATCACATTACTGTGCATGGGCATGCGATAGAAAGAGTTGAGGAATATGTCTACTTGGGACAAACCTTGAACCTTGCCAAATTCGGACAAAATAGTGAGATTGAGCGCCGCATCCGCCTAGGCTGGGGTGCTTTTGGCAAACTGTCCGAAGTGTTCAAGAGCACAAGTATCCCCATTAACCTCAAGCGTCGGACCTTTGAACAATGCGTCCTACCAGTCATGGTCTACGGAGCCGAGTCATGGACGCTGACAAAGCAGGTGCTACACAAGCTCCAAGTCACCCAAAGAGCCATGGAACGGGCTATGTTAGGTATCTCTCTACGTGATCGAATCAGGAACACAGAGATCCGGAAGAGAACGAAATTGGTCGACATAGCTCGTGTGATCGCCAGCAGAAAATGGAAGTGGGCGGGCCATATATGCCGTAGACAGGACAACAGGTGGGGTAGTCGGGTGCTTGAGTGGAGGCCTAGAGTAGGGCATAGAAATGTAGGCAGGCAACCGATGCGTTGGACCGACGACCTTGTTAGAGTGGCCGGTAAGGACTGGATGCGAAAGGCGCAAAACCGGGAAGAATGGCGTGCATTGGAAGAGACCTACACTCAGCATTGGGTGGTGAAAGGTTGAAAAAGAAGAAGAAGAAAGATAAAAAAAAGTCTTTACATACTCATAAATATGTATTACTAGATTTGAAAGTCTCTGCTCGATCTTATAATGAAACAGGTGACAGAATTATTCTGCCTTAATTGAATATTATCGGTTTATAAGACTGCGATGTGCGTTAAATTGAAAGATATCTTATTTAATTTCATATACAATTTGACTTTGATATTTACTCCATAAATTTGATTCATGAACCATTACTCATCGCGGTCATAGGGTAAGTTAAAAAGTAAGGCTAAGGACTGACCGGAGGCGGGGCAGCGCGCGCTCCAGCACGCTGACGAGGCAGTGCAGCGCGTGCGTCAGCACCAGCACCAGCACCCACACCGCCAGCAGGTACGGCGGCCAGCGGAAGCTGCCCAGCGCCGCTGCAACACAGGCGTGGCCTTAGTTATATATTTAACTTGCAATGACGGGTCAAATCTTGCGACTTAAATTTGAACCACTTCCAATGGTCAGATTGAAATGAAATTTGGCATACTTACGTTTTTTTTTGTCTGATGTGATGACAATACAGTAATCTGGCAGTGGCATTCTGATATTCCGATTAGGATCGCATATATCAAAGCAGTTTTTTTAGCCTCTTGGACAACGGGACAGAATAAACAACAAGAAAATGTTGATTGACGCCTGAACACGCCTGTAAATGTATTTCAAGATTTTAAGTTGAAGTTGATAAATATTTCCATGCGTTAGTCGATGTTTAAACTGTACTGCGAGGCAAGACTACATCCATACTAATATAAAAAATGCGAAAGTGTGTTTATCCGTCTGTTATCTTTTAACGCTCAAACCGCTGATCCGATTTAAATGAAATGTGTTATAAATACAGTTTCGAGTCCCGAGCAAGGACATAGGTTAATTGCATAGTTTTTGCGGAATAGCGGTAAATTCTACGCAAAGGGAGTCATGGACAACAGCTAGTTTTTTTTTATGCGACTGGATGGCAAACGAGCAAGTAGGTCTCCTGATGGTAAGAGATCACCACCGCCCATAGACACCTGCAGCACCAGGGGATTGCAGATGCGTTGCCAACCTAGAGGCCTAAGATGGGATACCTCAAGTGTCAGTGATTTCACCGGCTGTCTTACTTTCCACGCCGAAACACAACAGTGCAAGCACTGCTGCTTTACGGCACGGCAGTTTTTTTAAAGCTGAGATGAAAAACCTTCACAGGGGTGTTCAAACAAACATTGTGGTGCTGTGAAATATTGTAGGTTAATGAATGATGAATACTTAATTATGATTGTGATCGATCCGTTATCAATTACTGAGGGTGTATCGTTGGTAGCCAAGTTCTCTAAGAAACCACTAAGCAATCCCGCTGTTTCAATTATTACTTCAATTTATTTCAAATAACAATATATATTGTGTTGTTAATCACAAATTTAACACAAAATACTCATTAAATAATTAAAATTATTTTTTGTTTTCTGTATCGCTTACTATTTCTGGTGTACCATCAGCCAAATAAGTGGTCTACCAATTTTTAAACAAGTTCCTATCAAATGAATATGTCGCTAAAGTCGAACTTTCAAGTTGACAGACACGTCTATTGGAATTCTTTTGTGACATGCAAACGATTATCAACTTTAGGGTGGTAGATCACATATTTGGCTGATGGTACCTACAATAAAGAGTCTTCGAATCGAACATAGTACTGATACAAGCAGACCAGTAGAAAATAAAAATTGTTAGCAAAGCAAAAACGTTAGCTTTTAAAGCTGTGTATCGACTGCGCGTGGTAAACCATCGAACATTGGTTCGCGCAGTAACCGCGCTATGGATACCGTGCCGCCGCGCGCGACAGCACGAACATAAAGCCAGGTGTTTACTTTGCCGCGCGAGGCGACTCGCTCACTGGCGACCCAGCTTAAGGCGGCGGCTCCACTGCGGCGGAGACGAGCGGAGCGGAGAGGAGACGTGTAGGGATCGACCAATCCCTACACGTCTGATAATGAGGCGGAGACAAGATGTGGATTCAACTAATATGATTGGTCGATTCCTACACGTCTCTCCGCTCCGCTAGTCTCCGCCTCAGTGTAGCCGCAGCCTAACACAGCAGGGCTACTACGAAACTCGAAACTCGAAGTTCGTATCGTACCGTCCCTCTCGCTCTCGTATTGAATAGCATAAGTGTCAGAGGGACCGCACAACACGAACTTCGAGCTTCGAGTTTCGTAGTAGCCCTTGCCGTAGTTAAACGATCGCGCGAAGTCGATGCTTACCTTGCACGAGCGCGCCGTTCCCGGGCGCGTCGGGGCGGCGGCGCGCGTCCGTCCGCGGCGGCTCCGCTAGCGCGGGCTCCGAGCCGCGCCCCGCGCCGCCCCCGCTCCCGCCCCGGCCCCCGCGCGGGACGCTCCGTGCGGGACGACTGCAAGCAAAACAAACAACTAGACTCTTTTATGACTTCTTATCGTACCAGCTCAGCAGTAACCCAACCTCAGTCAAAACCGTTTATAACGACAACGAAGAGACAGCAATATTTGGTCGGTTCAACACTTCGTTTCACGTTCGGTGTTATTTTGGTATAAAAGATCGTGTTGGAACTTTTTCTTGGTCATTACCTACACCCGATATTTATTTGTCAATGAAAAATTACAATATTACAGTAAAAACCATTGCGCACAAACACAAAAGACATAAAACACACAAAAGAGACATACAATAAAAAACAAATTAGGGATTTTTGAACGTCTTCGTTTTTGATGTCGTTTTGAGTGTAAACTCTTTTATCCCTTCTCATCATATCGGCCATAACTACAGTAAACTTGAAAAATACTCGACATCATTTCAAAGTTCAATTCTCAGAAACAGTTGAAGCGATTTAAATAAATAAATATCATGGGACGCTTGAAACCAATTGACCTAAACTAAGCAAAGCTTGTACTATGGGTACTAGGCTACGGATAAACATACTTATCCATATAGATAAATACATACTTAAATATATATTAAACATTCAAGACCCGAGAACAACATACGTATTATTCATACAAATATCTGCCCCGGCCGGGAATCGAGCCCGGGGCCTCAAGCTTTGTAGTCAGGTCTAACCACTTGGCCATCCGGTCGTCGGTTTGAGAGCTACGATGCCACAGACAGACATAATAACACCTTTCTTTTTCCGTCGGGGGTTAGTCAAAGTCAAAGTCAAATATCTTTATTCAATTTAGGCTATAACAATCACTTATGAATGTCAAAAACAATCTACCACCGGTTCGGAAAAACCTCTGTTGAGAAGAATCCGGCAAGGTATATTTTTTTAGACAGATTTACAATATTATTAAATGATATCTATACATCGCAAATATTTAACACAACTTTATTTTTAATACAGTAGGTTCGCTATTTGAAGGGATCGCTAATACGGAAATTAAAGGTTAAAATAAAGGCATACCTGCGGCGACAGCTTCGAGTAGGACGTGGAGCTATCTTTCTCGTCTTTGGCTCCTTTGCGTTCAGCTCCGTCTTAGTCAGCGAGGGGTGGTCCCCGCACATTCTGGAACATACATACTACTTATAATAGCTGTAAGGCCGCTTGTCCGTTGTTTCATCATCATCATCACATCATCATCATCATCAAAACAGCCGTAAGACGTCCACTGTTGGCCATAGCCTCCATGAACTGCAGTCGGAGTTGAAAACTGGGATAGATGCTCTTTCTTACGCCGGATCGCTATCCGTCGCGCTGAGGGGAGACTGCGATGCATCCGGCGAAAGGACCCCAGACCTAAAGTATAAAAATATGGTTTCAGTTAAATACCCTGAGATTTTGATGTGTTATAGATTTCAAAGCCCTGAACAAAGTCTCTAAGGGTGCCTCTGTTTCCGGATCCCTTTCAGAATTTAGTTTAGTTTTTTAGAGACTTGTCCAGGACTTTGAAATCTATAACCACATTTTCCATACTTTAGGTCCGGGTCCTTTGATCGCCGGAAAAGTGTCGGTGCATGCACGCTAAGTCATTATGAGTATGAGCCATACACAGATATATTTAACGTTATAATCGTTTAAAAACACTAGCTGTTCCCGAAACAAAAAGCATTCTTAATTAGAGATAACATAGGTTGGAACACCGTTGATTTTTGCGCGAAAAATGTACTGGTGTCTGCTATAAATATCAAGTTACTTACACCATATCGGGCAGCTTGATGGGTAACTCGGTTTTGGGCTCCATTTCACCGGTCTCCTATTCCTCGCTCATCATAAACGGCTATTTATTTATGTAAAAATAATAAAATAAATATAAATTAAAAAGTAAAAAGCTGAGTCACATTGGCGCGAGTGACAGACATCTATCAAAGCGATTCTATTTTTAATTTGTTTGAAATTGATGAAGGTTTCGAGTTTTCTGACAAGGTTTGAACGATAGGTTTGTTGCTACATCTCTTGTATATACAACTGTGTTTATTCTTTTAGCAAAACTTATTTATTACAACAATCACTTAGGACGTCTTGTAGGCATTTTTAAATCTCGATTTAAGGCTTAAACTGACCTGAACTGATTATATGGGTTACCATTGGTGTAAGCATAGACATTATTAATATTAATAGGGCGATGTTACCACTGATAGGATAATATACAACCGTGGTGGCCTAGTCGTTTGACCTATGCCCTCTCAAGCAGGGGATCGTGGGTTCGAATCCGGGCATCTCTGCTTGAAAGGCAATAAGTCCACTTTAAAGTTCATATTCTTATACACTTGTATTTTTGTGTTTTCATAGATTTTACTAAATTTATATTTTTTCTTCGTTGCACATTGAGCCGGGAAAAAACACACTAAATACATATTTTTAGCCATGCCTCGCGCTTGAGCTTGCTTATCATTTTATTCCTCGCATTATTAATTCTATGTTGACCAATGGGCATCAACCAACCGCCATACCCGCATTGTCATAAACCAAGTTGTAATTTATCGTATCGTGTGTCCAGATCCGGTATCTCCACAACCGCTGCCTGAAGCTGGAGAGCTGTCGCAAGGCGCTGGTGTGGCAGAACGTTATCTGCAGCGCGTGCTGCTGGGTACGCTCAGCTGGAGAAGAGTCTACTGCCGAGGCCAGGGAGCCGGCAAGACCCACCGGGAAGAAGAGGTTCAAGTGAGTGCTGCGGGTTTTGTGAGGAGTGCTCTTTGTATAAGACTAGGGACAGGTTTGCTTCTCAAATGCCGCAAGGCGCTAGTGTGGCAGAAGTATTATCTGCAGCGCAGGCTGGCCGGGTAAACAGCTGGAGAGCAGTCTGCTGCCCGAGGCCAAAGAGAAACCGGAAAGAACAGGTTCAAGTGAGTGCTGGAGGGTTTGTGAGGAGTGCTTTTTAGAATATCCGTAGAATAGTAACACTAATAGTAATCATATTATTTTCGTAAACAACGGCGGGAGACGAGCTGTCGGTAGTCCTCCAACGAGATGGAGCGACGACTTGGTTAAGATCTCGGATCGCGGTGGATGCGGAAAGCACGAGACCGGTCTGAGTGGAGAGCCTTGGGCAGGCCTATGTCCAGCAGTGGACGTTTTACGGCTGACATGATGGTAGCAATATGTCAGTAACCCGTAACAGCTAACTGTCCTCAAAATAACCATTCTGGGTTCAAACCTATGAGTTTTTCAAAACACACGTGCGAACTTTCAGATTTACCACGAGCTCTACGGTAAAGGAAAACATCATGAGGACTGACTGTAGCAATTCAACGGTTTGTGTGTAGTTCCCAGTCCGCGCTGAGCTGGAAACTACCGCACAAGCCCTTCAGTTGTGAAACCTGTGCTCTGTCGACGTCACATAGATGTCGCTAGTGCTGCTGCTTAAGTAGCAAAGTAGAAATAAGCAACCTGAGATATGTATGCATAGGAAAAATTCGTGTCTAGATTCCTGTCCAGCAGTGGTGTAGGGGTTATAGCACGCAGCACGGAAAGCTGAGGACCTGGGTTCGATTCCTAGTTGGCCACTGGAGCACTAGCTGGTCCCTTTTTCTGGTTTTTCTGTGCATCCATGTCTCAGTTTGTATTTTCGAAACCTGTGCTCAGCATTGGGATGCAGGATGAGGGTGATGAAGTGTGGAGGTGCTAAGAGTGTGGTGTCGTTGCAGATGCGCGGCGCTGGCGGTGGTGTCGCTGCTGCGCATGGGGTTCCTGGTGCGGCGGCGGCTGGCTGCGCGCGCGCTCTCCGCCGCCGCCATCCTGCGCCCGCGCACCGAACACACGCCGTACGTACACTGACTAATAATAATAGGTCTTTTTTTCGATCGTCGATTAAAAAAAACATGTAAAAAAATGATGATTTGATTTTAGGGCTGTTTCACCTGTTTATTTGACGGATAAATGTGATGCCGTCTCCGTCTATTGGAACAAAACAAACTGAGACGGCATCACATTTATCCGTCAAATAAAATTAAACCAAATAAAGTGATGAAACTCTAACAGCCTTATTCATAAAAAGTTAGAGCCTCCTTGAAGGCTCCTTGAAGGCCCGATGCTAAAAAACATGATTCATAAACGTCTGTTAGCGCTAATCAGTCGATCAAGGCTCTGCTAAAGTTAGAGGACCGTAGACCCTCCTTTATCTCTCTGCTAAGTCACAAAATGGCCGCCACAAGTTTGAACAGCTGACTTTGACTAGAGCAAAAAACCATAGGTACCGAAGATATTTATAGTGAAGGTAGGGCTACGCAGATTAAAAAAAAAAACAGGAAAATTTATTTTCAGGAATTTGTATTTAAAAATCCTCTAAATTAACAACAATAAATTAACAATAAATATGAAAAAAAATAAGGATGATTAACATAATTATGGCTTTTTGCACAACATAAACATGCGGATCGGAAATGGCGGGAAAACAAACATCTCGCTTTTTATTTTTTTTCATGGTAATTTGCTGTCACTGCTGTCAATTTTTTTTTTTTAATTATCGATTAGGCAATTTTTTGTCTTTGATTTGTCAAGGTGGCCAACATAACGCGTCTAATCCGTCTATCAGCAGCTCAACAACTAGCAGACTGCTAGCAAGCGTTTATGAATCATACTTCTTGACAACCGTCTAACAAGCTTAATCAGTCTGCTAAGTAAACAGACCAATCAAACCTCAATTAAGGATTTTTTATGAATAAGGCTGTAAGAGTGGAAACAGGGGCATAACCTTTTGTTTCTAAAGCCTTAATAAATCTTAACATATTTTTTGTTGAAGGAATGTTTAGCCACTGGCTACCAGAAAAAAATGGCTCTCCTAATTCATTCACTTTTTTTACAATTGCCACTTTTAAGTCGGAATGAATTCGAATAACTAGAATACTACTGAATTTCGACCCCTGGTTGACTGGGTCAAAAACATTGCAAATAAGCTCTAGAATAACCCCTTTCAAGGAATAGGTCGAATCACGAGTCACCCTGTATATATCCTTTAAGGACATACCAGCAGATATTGTACGGGTTGTGTGCACAGGTCGGCCCGAGCCGGCGGCGAGGGCACGCCGGCGTCGCGGCCGCGCACGCGCGCGCGTGACGCGCTGTCGCGCCGCGTGCTGGACACGACAGGACGCAAACTACCCCCACCACCCCGGCCAGTAAGTTCTTCGCAATATAATCCTTCACCATTTAGATGTTATCACAGTATCTATACCTATTATGTGAATTACGATTACCATTGATAGACGGACAATCGGTTCAGTTTTCACCTTATGGTGGCTGTTTTGGGATGAATAAACGGTATAAGTAGTAAGAATTCAATTTTTTTCCATTTCCTTATTTTCCATGTAAATGTAATAAAAAAAAATTAATGTGTTGTTTGTCAAAAATTTTTCATTGTCGTACTTAAATAAAATGCTATCTAAATCGCGAGCGACAATTTAGATACCTACTTTTTTTGACAGTAGACAATAGTTTCATATTTTAATTACATACTTCTATAGAAATTAGAATTTATGGCACGTTTTATTTCTAGTGGGCGATTTTATCAGGCGGTCTTCAGGCAGCATACACTCGCAACATGAGGATTCCTTCATGCTCAGGTAAAAAATTGAAAAAAAAACTTGCTAATGAATCAGTGCAAGCTATGAAAGCTATCACCCTTAAAACTAAACTAAAAAGCGTGTAGGCGTACTGGCTTGCCGAGGTTTTTGCGCTTACAAAATGATTAGGTAATTGCATCGACATCTATGTATGTATGTATGTAAACTCTTTATTGTACAAAAGAAAATTAACAAAATACAACTGACAAACTTTAAGATACTTGTACAAAGGCGGACTTATCCCTTTAAGGGATCTCTACCAGTCAACCTTTGAGTGGATGAGAGGAGAGGAGCAATACGTTAGGGTCCGACAAAGGGTGAATTTAAGAGTTAAAATAATGGAAGCTACTATGTATGTATAGACTGCATGTTTCATACATCAAAACGGCGCACAAAATTTGTTCACAGCGCGGATTTGTGAACCATTCACTATAGTTTGTAATGACGTCCGTGACAGCGGTTGTGCCAAAGTAATATTGATGATTGATGCGCCGCGCGTTTTGTTCCAAACAACCAGTCTAGTGCCGTAAGGTACCATCAGCCAAATATGTGGTCTACCACCCTAAAGTTGTTAATCGTTTGCATGTCTTAAACAATAATGTTAAAAGACGTGTGTGTCAACTTGAAAGTTCGACTTTAGCGATATATTCATTTGATAGGAACTTGTTTTAAAATTGATAGACCACTTATTTGGCTGATGGTACATAGATCAGATGTCAATGCGCTTATGTTTTTCGGTCGTCTACATAACTTGAGTGGCGCACAGTGAAAAAATCCGCCGAGCCGCCAATAGGCGAACTTGCTCATTTTTCTCACTGCCACTTAGTGGCACACGATCTAAGGGCGGATCCACATTTGTATCATTATGGCGTGCCATGTCAAGATCAAATCAAAAGGTCTATTCTGCAAATAGGCATCAAAGAGTTTTTACATTCTTTGTTGTCGATAAAATAATGATTTATTGAATCAGGCGTTACTTTGCGGAGGTCTACACCTATCAATTAACTAAAAGAATTTCCTTGCTCACCCGCGACCTTACGATAGCTAAGCTTATGCAAAATATGCGTGTTCATGCAGTTCCTCCACCACTACACTGTAAGAAACACACAAATCACATAGACCCATCTATCACCACCACCACACTACACTGACGCGTTCGAACTCAACCAGAACTCATCTTCAGAGTAACACAACCGTACACCATGCTGCCAGTTGTTGTTGTGGTGGTGATAGATGGGTTTGTGTGATTTGTGTGTGTTCTTACAGTGTGGAGGTGGAGGAACTGCATGAACACGCATATTTTGCATAAGCTTGGTCTTTCGAAAGCGCTGGTGTTTAAAAAATGACTGTAGTTGCCCATTGATAAAAGTGAACATTGCGGCCTATTACTGAATGAATTTTGAATTTTAATTTTTATCAGTCGCGAATATACTACAAGTCGTAAACTGTCTGTATTCCAGCTCCCCGCGCGGCTCGGCGTCCGCCTACCTCAACAAGCTCGGCGTCGTCAGTCGCTGCCTGAATCAAGCGATGGACGCGGCGCGGGACGTGCCCTGATACGCCGCGCGCCGCCGGCCCGCGCCCGCCAATCACAGAGCGGCTCGCGTCTGATTGGCTGAAACGCCGTGCCGCACACGCGACGGTTATTTTGAACTCTTTGATGTATGACTGGTGTGTATCGAAAGGTTCTATGAGGTGCGTGAAGCTGGGATTTTGTTTTAATATCGGCTTTACGCGCCCGATGAGTTGCATTTTGTTTTATGCTAATCCCAATGCATTTCCATATAATTGGCCAGAAATAGACGTTAAGTATTAGAATAGTGCCAAATTTAACGTATTAGTTGTAATTGTGTTACTTAATTTATTTTTAGAATATTTGTAGGTAAGTTTTTTTTTCGGAGGACCTGATTCCATGATTTCGGTTGTTACCACTCCGCCTATTTGATGTATGTGTGTCTGAATGCGTGGGTGTCTAAACAACCTTGTCGTCCAACCTTGCCTTAGTACCTAGGTAAGGGAGACCGAGGAGAGTTGTGACATCGTCGATTTTTTTGAGAACTTATTTACTGCTATCAAGCTCAGAAGAGTGCGTGTTTGATAGGTCGAGACTTGTACTAAAAAACGCGCGCTATTCCGGCTCTTTTTTCTAATTTTTTTTCGAGGCTTTAGTGCACCTGTGTGACTGCCAGCCTTATTGAAAGACTCTTGCGGCTTGCTAGCAGTTAATAAGGTCAAGAAAATCGACGTTGTCACTACTCTCCTCAGTCTCCCCCTAATAAAAATAGATTTTAGATCGATTCTTTACAAACACTATTTTTGATTCCCATTTTGAAATTTAAAAAACACTTGTAGTATTTTGACATTCTCTCTTACCGTAATTATTGACATTTCTTATAATTGTGCTAAAGCACAAATGACCTGTTACCCAGAATAACTGAATATCGACCAAAATATATGTTTACATAAACCTTAAGTAAAAATTTAGCCAATACACGAGCAACTCATTTCTGTTTTTGAAGTATTACTAGCTTAAAACAATATAAAACCGTAGATTTCTCTTAGAGAGATGCTACCAGGTAACGTCATCTTTAAATCAAAGAGGATAATTTAAAAATGAGTCGAATCAACTTCATGGTTTTTTCGCCACGAAATTTGACATATGTACTTTAGTCTTTTTATTTATTTGTCAATCGTTTTTTTTTACAAAGGACCGTGTACCTTTCCGCTGAGTTATTTTGGAACGCACTGTATTTTTATTGTAAAAAAAAACATAGTGGTCGATATCCAGTTAGTGTTGTTAACTTCACGCCATATCAGATTATTAGGTTACGGGACGCACGAAAGTACAAGTTAGACTAAGTTAGTTAAGCAGCGACTGACCGACCGAACGATCTGACGTTTCAGCTGAGCTTTAACACGAACGACGTAGAGGCGATAATTGAACAGATCTAAGTATTCTATTTGTTGTCAACGAATGACATTGCAACTATGAAATTAGAATATCATTAATAAGGGCGTCTTGAACTCTTGACAGACGAAATAACGCTATATAGATGGCGTTACTGTCGAGAGACCAGAGGCCGTATTGCCTAACGTTTCTGACGCTCGCAATCGCAATCAAATGACAGTTTTTGTACACGAAATCTGTCATTTGATTGCGGTCGCGAGCGTCAGAAACGTTAGGCGATACGGCCTCTTGTTTGACTTTGCAGTCTTGCTTGGGATTGGCTCATTCAGTTATTAAAACCAACCAATCGCAAACTTGGAGCTGTGGCGGCCTAGTGGTTTGACCTATCGCCTCTCAAGCGGAGGGTCGTGGGTTCGAACCCCGGCTCGCACCTCTGAGTTTTTCGAAATTCATGTGCGGAATTACATTTGAAATTTACCACGAGCTTTGCGGTGAAGGAAAACATCGTGAGGAAACCTGCACAAACCTGCGAAGCAATTCAATGGTGCGTGTTAAGTTCCCAATCCGCACTGGGCCCGCGTGGGAACTACGGCCCAAGCCCTCTTGTTCTGAGAGGAGGCCTGTGCCCAGCAGTGGGACGTATATAGGCTGGGATGATGATGATGATGAATCGCAAACTTGACTCAAAAGATGTCAAACAGACCTCAAGATAGTAACGCGAACATGTCTGTCACAGAAACCCTAATTGTAATTTTAATCAGACGCTAAACATAAAATTATTAGGTGCTTAAATTTTTTGATCGATAAACTCAGTTTATATAACGGCATTGTATTACTATGTAACATGAATGCTTAGATACGTTTGGGTCACTGAGCAAAAGCGGCATCTGACGAAAGTACAGAAAAAAACGCTGGCATATGAATATATGTATCAGTGGCGTGGCGTCATATATTTCCGTGGTAAAGCCGAAGCAAAGATCGCTTACATCTTTCATAAATTATGTATGTCTTATTAAATGATATTGTAACGGATAACTCACGTCTTAAACCGAGTTTAGCTCGACATGTTTCGGGCTATTTCGTAGCCCTTCTTCTCAGGAGCACGCGACTCGGCGGCTGCCGCAACACGCACACTACGCGCCACCGCTCTGCTCGCGCGACTGCCCGACGAAACTAACACCGGCGCACAACTACCCGCATTTTTATCGTCATTTTTTTTAATTGTTTTTGTTGTTTTATTGTTTGGTTTAAGACGTGAGTTATCCGTTACAATATCATTTAATATGAGTGAATCTCACGGTAGTTTCATGTTATGTATGTTTTGTTGTTTTATTTTGTAAATATTGGGCAAACCGGTGGGAATAGGGTTCTATGGACGCTTCGCCGCTGACATCAGTGGTGGTATAGTAAAAATACCTGTTAAATAAACAAATAATAGATCATTGTCATTTGCTGATAGCAATTTATTATTTTTCTAACGATAGACAATATTATGTAAGCCAAAGCCAACGAAAGTATTACAAAAGCTGTGTACGCGACACGATTCCATATCTCGATAAGGCACTATTAAAATTGCACCGTAATATTTATGCGTTTGTTGTCGAAATAGAGTTGCTAAACACACTCTGCCAAAAATGAACTTTATGTAAATAACATAAAAAGTGCACACTAGCTCCCTGTTTAACACTATCTGATAAGCTTCTGATATTTTATCTTACGAATATCTGTGCAGTTCATCTGTCATCCACAAAAGACGTCCTGCTGGACAAAATCCTCGCCCAAATACGCTATCAAAGAATTATCTGTTTATTTGATGAAAATAACCAAATCCTATTCTCGTAAGTCCAAACTTTTTTTTATCATAAATAGTTCTACAGACCGAGGCGAGAATTCTAAGTTTTGTGATTTTGAAAATTACTTACCTAAATTAAAACTTCATATTTATTGAAAAATTTGTACTCCACCATGTACAGTTATTCTTAAAATTGATTTGTACTTTGTGAAGTACACGAGAACTTACGAGGCTATACCACAGATTGTCAGATAAAATAGCAGGAACAGGAACTTATGAGTGGTGAAACAGGACTTAGTATTGTAAATGTTACAGTTAGTTGCAAGTTTATTGAAATTTAATTGTTTTCATAGATCAACTTAGATGAATTACAATCACAAATCGGGAATAATTGAACTAGTTTCGGTCCAGTACTATTCTATTATATTATGATAACATAACGATGAACTTGCGACTCTTTGTTTCATTAATACAACTTGTTAAATGAAATATGTGGCACGAACGTTTAAATATCAGTATTTTAACTCATAACGAACAAACTACACTCAATGTGACCAAAGATTTATTTTAATTAGCTAGTAAATTAGTTATGTAACACAAGGAAATTTCAACATTTTCAACACACAAATTTGCCAATCATCCACCATTATATCTAGTCACGCTAAGTTTCACTGTGCCATAACTTGCTCTCTATGGAAACAGACAAACACTGAAAGATAATAAATTAATGATATTTTGTAAGCCGTTGTTTTATTTACTTCTTGAGATCGCAGTCGCAGCCCGGGGTCTGGCAGGGCACGATCCGTGGCAGCTTTAAATCAGGCTGAGAAAAAAACATCAATAATCAGAACGCATAACTCTCTAATATTGATTGCAAGGAAAGTAAGATTGCAAAAAATAATAGGGAAAATGCAAGCATTTTTTCTTCTCCCAAAATCCGCACAAAGCGTTTTCGCTCTTCGTTCATCAACCGCACAGCAAAAGAGTGGAATTCCCTGCCTGCGACTGTGTTTCCTGAACACTACAATTTGGCCGCTTTCAAGTCCAGGGTGAATGAGCATTTACTAGGCAAGCGTGCTCCATCGTAGGCCTCATCCTCGCTTTCCATCAGGCGTGATTGTGGCCAAACGCAAGCCTATACTGTATAAAAAAAAATAGAGTGGCGTCGTAAGCCAAAAAGCGGTATCAAAATGCTGAGCGACGCGCGGGGCGCGGGCAAGGTAGGCAAACGTAAGCCCTGATTGATGTGCACGACTGTCACATGTCACCGTTAGGCTATGTACGCACAATGCTTCTAACCGCGCGGTCTTAGCGCGCTGTCCTTCTTCAAAGTGTCGCTTAACAAAGAGACTACCGCGCAGTCAGCCTTAAGTGCATACATAGCCTTAGACTTACATGCCGTGGGCTTAGCCCAAGCAACAAATCTTAAAAGCTACCTGCGCATCTCTTCTCTGAAGACCGTTGGCGCGAGAGGCGCGTTTGTAATCTTCTACAGATTCCTCGGCCGTCTCCAGTGGTTTGGAAGGACCAGCCTGCAACGTTTGATACTATGAAAAGTTGCCATATATGAATATTTTTGTAGGTCTATTAGACTGCGAGCCAGCAACAGATGTTCATGGAAAAGTAAAGTTCATCTCTGGCGATAATTTGTAAAATGCTTTAAAGAGACATAACATGAAGCTCCGTGGACGTCTGCTGTTGTTCCATTGGTGGGTGAAGTAGCGGTAACGTCTCACGCATATAAAAATACTGATATTTTTATTATTTCTTCTCGGTTGAAAAGGTGACTATAAAGTAGTAATTAATTATAATAATAATAATAGTAAATTCATTTATTTCTGGCAACTTGGCCCATATAATAAATACCTTACAGATTAACACAAATAATATTAACAAACGCGATAAAACGGCGTGAATCCGTTGAGTCACCATCTCTAACGTCGCATTCATCTGGGGATAATAGTCAGTATAATATTAGTAGGAAGGTATTCCTCACTTTATCAACGGGCTGCATCCCATCCCGCTTCTCTTCCGGCGGCGGCGCTTCCTCGGGCTCGTCGGGCGCGTCCGGGCCGCGGTCGGGCGGCGGCGGCGGCGGCTCTTGGTAGCCGGCGTCCGGCGCCGAGCCGTCCCACGGCGCGTACGAGCCGAAGTGCTCCTGCATCGACTTGGGCAGCTCCGGCATCGGGTACAGCCGGTACAGCTTGCAGTAGCGCTGGGGATGGACATTATGATATGGAGGAATCGAAGTAGCTGTGAATTTTGCACCATTACAATGGTACAAAATCCTCGATAATAAGTAGGTAGAACAAAGTTCTTGCCTCGGTAAGATAGGTATGCAGCATTTATTTATTGTTGTCATTTTTTTGACAATCTAGCATTTTGATTCACTTCCAGTGGTCGGATTGACCTGAAATTTGGCTACTTACATAAGTCCGGGAACAATACCTACATTAATCTTATAGTGAAATTCTGGTGGTGACACGACGGAACTCCTCAACGGTTAATGGCATCGACTTAAAATTTAGTTCGAACGATAATGCAAGTACAATCAACAAACGCACCTACAGTCAGCAAAAAAGCTTTGTTGTTTTTTAACAAAAACTTATAATTTTTTCTTAAGTCGCCACGCTACACTCTTAATTTTAGAGAATTAAAAACTACATGGTCCTTGCTACGTGGCTGTTTTGCTTCAACTAAATATACTGTTAAGTAAAATTTGGAGCATGTCAATATTTTACTAAAATGATCTGCATTAGTTCTTCATCACACTTCTGACTGGATTACCCTATTGTGTTACTTACATCGATGCCTAATGATTAAGTTCCGGTTATTTATGCTTCTTTAGGTACCTCTTTAGGTAGCAGCTTCTGCAGTATTACCTCTCCACACTTCCTGACTGGATGACCGTGCTGTGCTACATAGATTGACCATTCCTGATCATATAGTCAGGTCAGTTATGCTTCTTGACTTGTTTCAAAAACGTTAGGTACTGTATAAGAAGCTTCTGCAGCATTAGTTCTTCATCACACTTCTGACTGGATTACCACGTCGTGCTACTTACATCGATGCCCTTCCTGATGGCGAGATCCGGTCGGTTGTGCCTCTTAGCCTCCTCCAACAACCCTGCAGCGTGGGTCAGCAACTTGTTGTCGGCATCACGCAGTTTCTGCATGGCCAGTTCGCCGTAGAAGTAGCGGGTTTCGGCGCGCTCGCGGGCCTCGCGGTCGGCGCGTTCCTTCTGTAAACGAAACAAAAATTTAAAATCCCAAGAGATTTAGAAACAATAGTACATTGTGTCTTAAGGGCGGTAAATAAGGAATTACGAACGAGAGTATATTAGAAGCCCGAAGTCGAAGACTGAGGGCTTTAGTGAGTCGATGTTCGTAATTCTAGTACCGCCCGTGCGACATACAATGTTTTTCATCACATTTGCGAGTAAAATTGTATATTTGTAAAAGAAAAACTAATATTTTTTCAAAAATTCGGATACCGCTGATTGCGCTCTTGGCAATCCGCAGCATGTGCATAGCGTGCGTGTGCAGCGCGCGCACGGAGCAGCAGCACGCCATGCAGTAACAAACTCATTTACCGACCTTAGCCTCCTCCAACAAGACGCGGGCAGCAACTTGTTGTCGGCATCACGCAGTTTCTGCATGGCCAGTTCGCCGTAGAAGTAGCGGGTTTCGGCGCGCTCGCGGGCCTCACGGTCGGCGCGTTCCTTCTGTAAACGAAACAAAGATTTAAAATCCCAAGAGATTTAGAAACAAAAACTTTTTGAGTGCAGGGCCCAATTTATAGAGCTATTTAGCTACTGTGGCTAAAGATAATTTTCGCCGACCAATACATAGGATAAGGTAGTAACCAAGAGATGCCCACCGGTTATATATATGTAGGTAGGTAAAAAGAGCTCCTGGCGATATACCTGTGCAGTAAGCGAAATACAGTTCAAATTGAATTGGCGGCGGAGCAGTGAGGGCGTGGGAGGGGGCGTAGGAGCGCGCGCGGCCGTCACGCCATTGGTTTGTTAGTTGACAGATGAGCAAACGTATCCTCTCCATTAGCCACCCAGAGAGCTCTTTTTACGCGCGTTAACTTGTACGCGCCGAGTGTGCTACCATCTACGCTACGTGAGCCTTAACCATCTCTCCCTGTCTCCCTCCATACCCTACAGGCTTACAACGCAAAGTCTCAGCTAGATTTGTCAACCCTTCTCTCTAACTCGAGCGGTTTCATTCTCACCCGTGCAATCCCTATTAAACGGACAAAAAAATCCGAGTGCGAGAAAGAGAAAACAAGGAACTCATCACACCATCGCCACTCGGTACGTGTTGGCTGACCAGACAACTGGGAAAATTAAAACTCACCCAAAGTCGTAAGGTTTCTTCTCTGAATTCTTTGATCTTGCGCTCTTTCTCCTTCCGCAATTGCTCTTGGAAGTCTTCGTACAGTTCGGCGTTCTTAAACCTTAAAAATAATATAAAATACAATAAAACAATAGCCATAAAACAAAATAAAATAATTAAGGACTTCTCCAACAGAATTCTATTATTTTTGTTTTCGTTGTGTCTCTACAACCGTAGTAAGCATAGGGTCTTAGGGAAAAAAAATAACTTCGCAATTAATTTATCTGTCAGCGGCTGTATTGTAAAATAACTTCGCAATTAATTTATCTGTCAGCGGCTGTATTGTCTGACAAGGTCGATGGGAAAAGACCACGTGGTCATCCACCAATAGGTAATATACCCGATGGCCATACCTACCTAGGTATGTCTCTCACAGGCCTGCTTGCCACAAAAGCACTAAAGGCTGCCGAAGACAGAAAACATGGAGACTAAGCATAGTGCAACGCCAACGAGCCATCATCTCTTCATACTGACGCGACCTCAAGCAATGAAGACACAGACGAAGACGAAAAAGTACTGTATGAATGAACTAAAGCAAGTAGCCAGTTTATATAGTCGGACTCGCAATTGACCTTAGGAGCCTCCGCTCCTTAGTGCCCCAAAGCGCCCAGAGCGTGGACGTCTGGAGGGCCAAGTTTAGAGGTCTGGAGTCCAACTGGCCCTGATAACTCAGGCATTACCGGTTCATGATCTCCCACTGGCGGCGCGTGTTGAACTCGTGCTGCTTCTGTTCCTGCTGCGCGAGGAACTGCGCGCGCGACTCGCGGCGCACGCGCACGAACTCCTCCTGCTTGCGCTTCTGCGCCAGCAGCCGCGCCTCCGCGCTGCAAAAGACAAATAACTCTACTTATGCACTTAAACATTGGGGCCTGGCCATATCAATCTTTTTTTTGGGGGTATGGTCTCCTATAAACGTCATCGGTCGCTTGCAGCGTCAGTCATACGCTGCTTCACAATGCTTACGATAGAGATATACTGGTTGTGGTCTCTTACATACGTCGATGTCGGGGTCTTGACGTAGTACGCAGCATTGAAACGCTTTGCATAACGTCTCTGTTATTTCGAACCATACTTACAGCGTTGAGTAGTGTCTTAAGTAAAATGGCGAGATTTAATAAATAATATGGCGAATCTTGGTTGTTTGGTAGAGAGAGAGAGAGAGAGAGAGAAACATTTATTTACACATGTAATTATCTATTCTGGATTAGATTATCTAGCCTGGATCAATCAAATACCTATAAAGGTGTAGCGACTCCTAGCGCCATCTAGTGAACAACAATAGAAACTCCGACCATGTTCTACATCGCGCTATCGAAGTTTCTCAACGCGGTCGCATATATACAAGTTCCGACGCTCTTCCTTCGGACTTCGGTCCCCAGGCATAACACCTGCCTGGAGAGAGATCTCTCTATTGGAGCTCCCCCCACATTGGTGACCCCGACGCTCTTCCTTCGGACTTCGGTCCCCAGGCATAACACCTGCCTGGAGAGAGATCTCTCTATTGGAGCTCCCTAACATTGGTGACCCCAACAATGGACGAAAAACGCAGCCTTCGAAGACATCCAAGACGAAGACGCAGTCTCACAGCAGGCCAGACTAACCACACCGTGCACCACTAGCATGTAACTACATATGCCTGGTGTCTACAGTGTGACAACCTCAACTCAACGCAGCTCCCCGCAGCTCACGCCACGCAGCTCAACACGGCTCACCCACAGCTACGCAGCTCAACGCAACTCAACTCAACGCTCGCCAACAAGGCTCCGAGCAACACACTCAAGCAACTGGCACCTGCAAGCGCCACATGACGCACAGACTGCACCGCGCACTCCACACCGACCTCCGTCTAAAAAGGGGGCTGATGTAGCGACTCCTAGCGCCATCTAGTGAACAACAATAGAAACTCCGACCATGTTCTACATCGCGCTATCGAAGTTCTCAACGCGTCGCATATATACAAGTTCCGACGCTCTTCCTTCGGACTTCGGTCCCCAGGCACAACACCTGCCTGGAGAGAGATCTCTATATCGATACCTCCTACGTATACTGGTACAAGTGACAAATTTCTGATTTTTAGTTTTTTGCATTTTTGTGATTAATATTTCCTTATTTACCTACCACAAAAAATTTGGACGGATATTTCTATTAGTTTTGGAAATAAAGTGACGTATATGAATGCATCTAACACCGTTTTGCTAATCGGTACAACGTATACTGAGGCAACCGACATGCACCACTATACGCGGCACCGATATTGTCGCGGGGCCGGGGAAGTCGAGTGTAACTGGCAGTTGCCTCAGTGTACGCGCTAGCCGTCGCTGCGTGCGGACCGTTTAAACTGTTCTACGAGCACATAATTTGATAGTATATATAAAAAAAAACATGTTTTGGTTTGGCAAGACCACAATAGCCGTATTTCTCATAGACAGTCATGGAAACTAAATCCAATGTGAATTCTTTTCGTGATCTATTTCGCTATGATTTCTTTGGCAAATGTATGGGATGTCAACATAACATTGGTAGTACAACGGTTCCACCCCAGTACCAGTACGTGATTCAATTTCCTCGGCTATACCTACATGTACGCGTGCTAGAAATATAACATTGCAGTATTACATTGCATTTTGGCAGTTGAGCATCCCCAAAAAGAAAACAGTAAATTAAAATGAGAACAGTAAATTTCAATATACCTACAGGTTGATAAAAAAAATCCTGTACTATACTGTAACCCATATTAGGGCTACTGATTACTAATACGATATAAGTGGGAAAACATCGAAATTAGAAGTCTTCTTGCGACTCCACTTCCATACAAAACTTCTTTTTTTCGAATCACAGTATTTTTCTACTTGGACCATATTAGTAATTAGTAGCCCTAATGTGGTTTAAAGTATAGTACAGGGTTTTAATAACACCCTATACACATTTTTTTATACACACCTAAGAAATGGTACCTGGCTATGTATATGGCGAAAACGGGTAAACCGTATGAAGTTATATAAGTTTCCCAAGACTCAGAAACAGACACAAAATTTAAATCTATTGTCAAGAAGACATTAATATATAAGGCGTATTATTAAAATTAATGATTATATCATGGATAGGGAAATTTGGAAATAATTCCGATCCGCATTGGCGAGTGCTTACTCCAAATAGCGAATTGAGAACTGTTTTAAATATGTAGTTGTGTTAAATACTTGTAATGTATAGATATCACTAAAATATGATTGTAAATCTGTTTACAAAATATACCTAGGTTTATTGCCAGACTCTTCTCAACAGAGGTTTTTACGAACCGGTGGTAAATTTTTTGACATTCATAAGTGCTTGTTACAATCAAAATTGAATAAAGATATTTTGACTTTGACTCAATATTTCATGTCAAAGCTTGTCTTAAGCAAAGTGCCAATCAGACTCGCGCACGAAGGGTTCCGTACCATCTATACAACTTCATTAGGATTAGCAAAAAAATGGCAAAAAAAACATTTGTTGTATGGGGGCCCCCTTAAATATTTATTCTGATCTATTTTTTGTTATATATATATTATATCGACTACAGTTATACATAATCTGTGAAAATTTCAACTGTCTAACTATCATGGTTCATGAGATACAGCCTGGTGACAGACGGACGGACAGCGAAGTAGTACGGAACCCTGAAGAGGCACAAAAAGCTAAACCGTTATGTGGATACAAATGGGTGCGATGCGATATATGTATCACATGAGGAACCTTTCACAATAAAATATGAGTACACATTTGAACAGGAATACGAATCAATTGAATGTGCTTCCATTAATTTAAAGCACTTAATACAATTACTTTTCTTAATAAAACCATTTATATTTCAAGTGAGGTTTTTTATAAAGGTATATTTCTGTATTTTGTATAGCACGTTTAAAACATTACTAGCGGTATATTGGTACAAGTGGCATGCTAATGTTAGCGTATAATGATGCAAGTGATAAAAACGTTTATAAATCAATAGATGAAGGTAAAAGAGCATCTTTTTTATTGTTCATTGCAAGCCATATAAGTATTTCATCTAAAAATTCATATACAATATAAAAATATCGTTAGATCAGTAATCTACGCATTACGCCGTATACTGGAGCAAGTGGTAATTAGCTCAGTATACCGCACAACTACAAGATGTAAAATACGCGTATAGTAGTGTATCTGCCATTTTCTCAAAAACTATAAAAAATTTCAAAATTCCATGAATACAGGTAGAAAGCCAATATTTTCTTTGGAACTAATGCAAAATTTTGAAAAGTTATATCACCAAATGAGAAAGTTACAGGTTTTTAAACCTTTGAACAGCTCTCCTGTAAATTTATGATTATGCACTTGTACCAGTATACGTAGGAGGTGTCGATATTGGAGCTCCCCCCACAAAGGCTGTACTCGTAGATAATCAGCATGCTTACACGGCCTCCTTCTCGGCGATGGCCTTCTCTCTGGCGGCGCGCTCGGCGTCCTCCCGCGCCGCGTCGCCGCTCTCCAGCCGCTGGCTGATCTTCTCCAGGATACGCAACTTCTCGTCTTTCACCTGCAGTGAAGCAATGCCTTGTCCAGGGGGGCTACTATGAAATTCGAAGTTCGTATCGTACAGTCCCTCTCACTCTCGTATTGAATATAATAAGCGTCAGCGGGACGGCAAGATACGAAATGTCGTCTCGTGATCATGGCGCATGCAACTGTGCTGAAATATCGAGCTTCTCTTAAATCAAGGTACCTATGCGGAACAAAACCGAATTTAAAAATCCTAAAATGACAAAGTTCGAATTTTCCACTTCGTAGTAACGCCAGTACTTTTTTAGGGTTCCGTAGCCAAATGAAAAGAAACGGAACCCTTATGGATTCGTCATGTCTGTCTGTCTGTCTATCCGTCCGTATGTCGCAGCCACTTTTTTCCGAAACTATAAGAACTATACTGTTGAAACTTGGTAACACCTTGGTTCACACAAAAATAGAAAACAACAATAAATTTTGGGGGTTCCCCATACTTAGAACTGAAAATCAACATATTTTTTTTCATCAAACCCATACACGTGTGGGGTATCTATGGATGGATAGGTCTTCAAAAATGATATTGAGGTTTTTAATAAGTATCATTTTTTTCTAAACTGAATAATTTGCGCGACAGACACTTCCAAAGTGGTAAAATGTGTGTGTTACCCCTGTAACTTCTAAAATAAGAGAATGATAAAACTAAAAAAAAAATATATGATGTACATTAGCCATGCAACTTCCACCGAAAATTGGTTTGAACGAGATCTAGTAAGTAGTTTTTTTAATAAATAAATAAATTATTGACACTCCCCTCTTTGTATATTTTGGAAGTAGCCTTGTTCGTCAGAAATAATATCCACCTTTTTAAATTTTCAAATAACATGCGACGTAAACATGCCCTAGTTCTCCCTGAACCAAAATTAAGTATTTTTAAAAACGGTCCATATTACAAAGCAATACAATTATACAATAGAATTCCCATAGATTTAAGAAGTGAACAAAATAGCACATCCTTTAATAAAAAATTTAAAAAATTCCTAATAGATTAATGTTACTACTCGATCTCGGAATTTATGTAGGAATTTAATACGTCATAAATCGTAAACCGCAATGTACCTTTCATTCAATCAACTCAAATATAAAAAATAATAAACAAAAAGTGTACGGAACCCTCGGTGCGCGAGTCCGACTAGCACTTGCCCGGTTTTTTTTTATATAAGAGGGGGAAAACGAGCATGCGGGTCACCTGATGGGAAGCAATAACCGCTTCCTCAATCTGGCGACAACGTTCCACATCCTCACACCGCTTAGCTACCTGGCACATCTCTGGTGAAACGCGTCGTTTATGTTCGTCACCTCTTTCTCAGTCCTCCGGCGCTTGTCCTCGGTCCTGGCGCGGGACCGCATCAGCACCTCCTGCAGTTTGTCGTCGAGGCGGTCCCTGGCCGCCACCTCCTCGTGGCGCGCGTCCGCTTCCTCCTTGGACCGCTTCATGTCTGACCAAATGCGAGCTTTCTCTTCTGCTTTCTGGAAGGAAGAGTGGAAAGTGTGGAATAGGATGGCGTAACCAGTGTAAGCGTTTAAGCGTGAGGTTTTTTGCAATTAAAAAGACTCGCAAATTGCAATAGCGTTGGAAAATTTCACTGTGCACCTTGTGTACCGCTGTGGTTTGTCTAACAAATACGCGTCACGGATTGACCAAGACATGGGTTCGATCCCCGGCGTCATCATTCATTTTCTGGTTTTCCAATGTGTTCTAGCCACACTATGTTTATGTAAGTATAATGGTTGTAAGTTAGAGATACCAGAGAGAGATTACACCTGCTATATTACTGTATTATGTTAGTTGCCTAGGTGCTCCTTGTTCCCACTGCATTCCGGATGAGTACCCAGGCTTCGTGGATGATAAATCATTAGTAGTCTTGCAGCTGTATTGAACTAAAGTGCTGCTGCTGTAAGCTTCATTTAATAACTAACCCAATATCTACGTGATCCACATTCCGTCATTGAAAATGGTTAAGTCTAAGAAATCCTTAAATAGTGGCACTTACAAAGTTGGCTTCGAATTCAGCGATGGCGGCCATCTGTTTGTCAGCCTCCATGTTGTCTTTCTTCTGGTAGTTAAGCTCCGTCTCATATTCGATGCGTTTGCGCTCCGAAACCTCATGCGCCCTGCGACAGACACAAGTTTAGTGGCTATTTGGATATATACAGACGGATGAGAAGAAACTCATGGCTACGGCATGTAGAATTCAAAGAAGATACAGACTAAGTAGTCATATTTAAAAGGAATTAAGTAGACCATGACTATCTTTAAAGAGTTTCCGATATTTTGACGGATTCTGCCAGCGTCTTAGAGGATTACGGATATACTGAAGAATTTGCAGGTAGATGATTATGATGTGTTGTACCGTGTTTTTAGGTACAGTCGCCATCCGATATTTCGGAACGGCCAAGGTGGTCAACAATATCGGCACATGCACTCTATTATTTAGGTCTTAGGGTTCATGTACCTATCAATATTTTGATCACCTGCTTGGTCGCTCCGAAATATCTGATGGCGACTGTACATACCTAGGATGCGCACTTTTGATCTATCTTTTTAAGTATTTTCGATTCCGTAAAAGCGCATCGCCTTAAAAAAATCACCCCCACTTTACGTCTATGGGAGGTACCACATTTTTTTTTTGTATTTTTATTGTACCATTTTATCGGCATAGTTTACATATATAGGTATCCGTGCAAAATTACAGCTTTCTAGCATTGATAGTCCCTGAGTAAAGCCGCGGACGGACAGACAGACAGACATGGCGAAACTATAAGGGTTCCGTTTTTACCATTTTGGCTCCGGAACCCTATAAAGAGCTCTTTTTTATTGTTCTGTGGGTGAAAACGATTGCGCTGGTTAGTTGCAAATGTTATCAATAAGGCCGCAGTTCAAATACAATCCTCACTGGTCCAGTATCTCCTTCTGGTGTTGCTTGTTGACCAGGAACCTTTGCCGTCGTTTCTCTGCCTGCAGCGCGTGCCAATCCGCCGCCCTCCGGATGACCTCATCGTCGTCTTTCCGTTTCTGTTCCACCTCCTCGCGCTTCCTCTCCACTCTGAATTTAAGCTGTTCACTGCGCTCTTTTTGAATGGTTGTTTCTATCACAGCGCTGGAAAAACGAAATGATAAGAGTTTCTTATGTGTAAGACAGCCGGTGAAATAACTGGCACTTGAGGTGTTCCATCTTAGGCCTCTAGGTTGGCAACGCATCTGCAATACCCTGGTGTTGCAGTTGTCTATGGGCGGTGGTGATCTCTTACCATCGGGAGACCCACTTGCTCGTTTTCCATCCAGTCGAATAAAAAAATATATAAATAGGCCTAGTGTTTTTGCCTTTTCATTCGTTTTCCCTGGGTTCGTACCCCGGCTAGCATTACTGAGGTTTTCGAAATTCATGTCCAGAATTATATTTGAAATTTACCACGAGCTTTACGATGAAGGAAAACATCGCGAACAAACCTCCACAAACCTGCGAAGCAATCCAATGGTGTATCGAACTTAATTACCTGAGCTAAGTATATTCATCATCATCATCATCCGGAAGACATCCACTGCTGAACAAAGGCGGAATCCTTTAGAACACCACAATGAACGACAACTCGCCACTTGCATCCACCGTTGCCCGCAACTCTCACGATGTCGTCAGTCTGGTGGCAGGCCTGCCAATGCTTAGTCTTCCGGTTTGCGGTCGCCACTCGAGGATTTTTCTTTCCCAACGGTTATCTGTTCTTCGAGCAATGCGCGATGTGAGCTATATTACCTGAGTTGTATCACCTGGCTATATTAACGACCGGATGGCCAAGTGGTTAGAGAACCTGAGTACGAAGCTTAAGTCCCGGGTTCGATACGGCCGAGGCAATGTTTGTATGAAGAATACGAATGTTTGTTCTCGAGTCTTGGATGTTTAATATGTATTTAAGTATAAAAACGTATGTATTTATCTCAGAGGTGCGAGCCGGGGTTTGAACCCACGATTCTCTGCTTGAGAGGCCATAGGTCAAACCACTCGGCCACCACGGCTCTCGGCCACCACGGCTCGCACCTCTGAGTTTTTCGAAATTCATGTGCGGAATTACATTTGAAATTTACCACGAGCTTTACGGTGAAGGAAAACATCGTGAGGAAACCTGCACAAACCTGCGAAGCAATTCAATCGTGTGAGTGAAGTTCCCAATCCGCACTAGGCCCGCGTGGGAACTACTGCCCAAGCCCTCTCAATCTGAGGGAAGGCCTGTGCCCTGCAGTGGGACGTATATACGCTGGGATGATGATGTGTTTATCTATATGTATAGTCTGTTTATCCGTTGCCTAGTATTCATAGTACAAGCCTTTTTGCTTAGTTTGGGTTTAGGTCCATTGGTGTCAAGTTGTCCATGATATTTATTTATTTGAATTACCTGAGCAGCAGCTTGGGCGCGTCCTTGTTCTTGAAGATGATGTCCCTAGCGCTGTGCATGAGGCGCTGCTGCTGCTCCCGCTGGCGGCGCACGTACCGCTTGTAGAACTTGGCGTTGGTCTGCTCCGCGATCTCGAGCCGCGCGCGGCGGAGCTCCTCGTTGCGCTTGTTCATGTTCTACATAATAGTACATTGTGTCTTAAGGGCGGTCAATAAGGAATTACAAACGAGAGTCTATTAGAAGCCCGAAGTCGAAGAAGGCGCTGCGGACGGGGCTGCGCTGCTGCGCGCGAAGCAGTATCAGTACGGGCATTGACTCAAGCGACCGACCTTGGGCTTCATGACAAGAAAATTTGTACGCGCAATGACTCATTTACCGACCACGGCACTCATTCCAGAACAATTTGAAGACACCCATGGTACTGATATTATGGTTACTGACCTCAAGCGAATTGGGCCAGTCCCTGGTCATCTCCTTGCTGATGGTGTCCAAGCGGCGCACATACTCGCGCTGGCGGACCACCTCGGGATTCTCTTTGTTAGGATCCGTCCACTTCATGATGCGCGCCCACTCCGCCTTCGACATCACTAATGGCATGATGCTGGAACATCAAATGAGGGTTTGCTGGCAATTGGAATATCGCTAGATGGCGTTAATATCCTGGAGTCCGTTTAGACCCTATGCACATACATAGGCTGCGTCTCAACCAAGAGATGTGCGAGGATAATGTGTTTTTCATGCACCAATAGGAACGCTTCATTTACCTCGCCTCACTCCGCTCAGCTGTTTCCGCCAGAGCGGTGCTGTGCAAGGACAGGTAAATGAGGCGTTTCTATTGGTTCATGAAAAACAGATTGCTCGCAACACATCCTCGCACATCTCTGGTGGAAACGCAGATTTATATAAAGTAGGTATTTTTAAGGAGCTACCTAACAAAGCGCATTTCAATAAAAAAAACAATTAGGCAAGTACCTCGTATTAAAGTGTGGATCTCGTTGTAAATAGTT
The DNA here is from genome assembly GCF_025370935.1 of Choristoneura fumiferana. Classification (NCBI taxonomy): domain Eukaryota; kingdom Metazoa; phylum Arthropoda; class Insecta; order Lepidoptera; family Tortricidae; genus Choristoneura; species Choristoneura fumiferana. The sequence continues at coordinate 17,386,078 of NC_133494.1, read as the reverse complement.
TCGTCATAAATCTCTACTCAATCCTAAAGTTCGTAAATTACTCTTCTTTTAATGTACCTACAGTCAATGATAGATAACATTGAGGTACATTTTTGTGAAAGTCAATAAAAATGCCTTCAATCTACTATTACTTCTCTTCTATTGTCGTTTTCGACATTTGGTCGACATTGTCGTAGAGGATTTATTTCTATTTCTCTATAGTAAATACTCTTTGAAAGTAAACAACGCAAACTTTTTAGTGGCCAGGGAGACTTGAGTGTAGTTTGATAGCAATAAATACGATTTTTGTGTTCGTTTTGTGCATAAATGATTTAATTTTGAAAACAATTCACAAAATAAAATAATGATATTGTGGCTCGATGTAATAACGTTGCCTAGGAGATTACAATAGCATTTTTTTTTGTAGAAAGTTATTCTTGAAACTCTTTATCATTAACGCTATCAAAAATGTTTATTAGTTTCAACCCAAATTACTGTCATTACCGATGAGAGCATAACAATAACTGTTTATATTTGTAGTTTTAATTATCATTGTAGAATTTGAGTAGTCGAACGGAACGCTGCAGTACCGTGACATCGCTTGAGCTGTCAATCTGACAGCGTATTTACGTCAGCCACGTTGGAAGTGCCAACTCGGTGTTTTTATGATAAATATTTTATTTTTCTCCTAAAATACCGTAAGTTTAACATAAGGGACGCTCTAAAATCCTTCAAAAATCCACAAAAGTTGTTACAATTGGGATAACTTGTGTAGTTTTTTGGTATTGCGTGTCATAAAAGTGGTGACATAATTCGGTGGTTGTTTGGTTTGCTTTAGCGGTGTTGGCGAGTGATAATGAAGATCAAGGAGTTGAAGCGGACGGTGAACGTGAGCTGGTCGCCGGCGGAGCGGGTGCCGGTGATGCTGGCTGCCGGCTCGGCCGCTCAGCAGGTCGACGCGTCCTTTAGCTCGACGAGCCAGTTGGAGCTCTACGCTTTGAATCTCGAAGACCCGGGACTAGATCTGGAGCTGAAAGCTAGCTTCCAGACGCAGCATAAGTAAGTATTTAGACGCCACTCGTAGCTATGTTGATTTCGTACATTTTTGAGGCTAAAAGGAAACAATTTTCAATACTTTTCGACGTGTTTCATTCACACTATGGCATTGGTTATACTTTAGTTGGCGATTCATATATAAATATGTTTCATAGAGGTTTCAAGCAAAATAATACCTGTTATTTGTATTTTTGATTATTTTTTTGGTAATTATGGTACCCTTATTATGGAAACATTATTTAAATACCATTTATAATTGCATCATAACTTCATAATTGTTTTGTAATTGCTCCATAATAGTCTTTATATTCATTACTGCAGTCGAGTTTGGAAGAAGTGGTATTAATGACAGAGTTTTAAAGCTTTTTTAAAGTACTAATTCAAAAATATGGAAATGTCTTATACAAATTCAAAGATGCTACAGTATCTGACCCAAAGGACAATAAGCAAATTTAATGTATAAATGCATCTCCCTTAGTACTGTTTTTTTTTATTCGCTTTTTTGCGTCTTACTTCTGGGCAAAGTCCTGTCCTCTTTTGCTCTGCAAAACTACATAAACAAATTCACCAAATAAAATTCAATAAAGACATTGTTTTTTTTAAACCCCGATGCAAAAAGAGGGGTGTTATAAGTTTGACTGCTGTGTGTCTGTCTGTCTGTGGCCCCATAGCTCTTAAACGGGTGAACCGATTTGAATGTGTTTTATTATTTGTATGCAATTTTTTATGCAATGTTTTATCAAAATCGGTTGAGCCATTTTTGAGATATTGAACTTTGAAGTGACGGTGTGGGGGGTTTTCCAACTTTTATTTATTTATTATTATTCTATCATGGTTGAGTTGGACATCATACTCGTACAAAATTTCTCTAGATTTATCAGTTGAGATTAGTGGTACTATTGGAATAAAACATTACCTATCTGTTATTTACAATAGCAGGCTATCTATGAATCTATGTACAAATTGAATTCAAATTCATGACATCAAAAAACTAGACTGCCTTTAAAAATCTAAAAAGAAAAGAATTCATTGGCCTAGAATCTGTTATATTGTATTTCGATCCAATTTATGAAAAGTGTAAACAAAGGCGCCATTTATTTTAGACGCCGACCACAGACATTCAATGATGTGAAAACCTAGAACCTATTGCAAAATAATTAATCTGTTCAGTAAATCGATTAATGTATTAATTGAATAGATCAAAGTATTTTTGTCAATTTCATTATTTACAATACTTGATTTCATTCCAAAGACTGTTTATTCAATTATAAAAGCAGTAACTATTTTTAAATTTTAAGGAAAGTAAATAAGTAAGTAAGTAAAAATCTTTATTTGTAAACACAAGAATGCTATACATGCAACAAAGACAGTACATACAAACTAACACAAGTTTTAACTTGCACTAAAAATTGCTTATTCATCCGCGCATTAATCAATTTTTAAAATGTCAAATTTTCCACCATCTCTATGCTGGTCTATGCTACTACAGATTATACACATGTTTCAATCAAGAAATAACGTCAGATTTTGATGAAGATTTTTCAAATGAAAAATAAATATTGAGATCAAGTGAACTTTGGTGAAAAATGTGATTAGACATCTATTTAAAAGACACGAATTATAGATAAATGCGTTATTGAATCGATCCAGTGAGTGTTTATATAAGAATTTTGATGAAATCGGCGTGTTTACACTTTTAATAAATTGGATAGGCACAACGTATAAGCAACTTTTTTTCTTTGATTAAATTTTTTTTTTGTTTTTAAAGAAGTTTGGTTTTTTGAATCGGGAACCTTGAAGCACACTAAATAGTAAATAGAGTTCACATTGTGCGAATATCAATTTGTCATACAATATTTTTTAAAGTATCACAAAATGTCTCTTTCAGATTTCATAAGTTAGTATGGTCAGGGGCAGGCGTGATCGTAGGAGGCTGCGATGGAGGACTGCTGGAGTTCTACAGCGCTGACCGGTTACTACAGAAGGCTGAAAACCCGCTGCTGAGCAGCAGCAACAAACACAATAGTAAGTAATATACCTACTGTGGCGACAGCCCTATGCATTGTATTGTTGTCAGCATTTCGGATTGGCCATGCGGACCCGACTCGTCGGCCGGCAGTCGGTCTCACACCTCGATACAGATCGCGCGACTAGCTCGCGCCCCGACTCCGTCCGCCTGGCTAGAACTATTCTTTGTATATGTGTTAGCATATAAATTAAGTGTAACTATTAAACTCTAGTTAACTACCAAATTGTGCTTCGATTTCATCTCCCACCAAGATACCCAAACGGTAGTTAAAGTTAAACTACTTATATTCAAAATAAATAAATACATAAATATCATCGGACACTTGACACCAATTGACCTAGTCCCAAACTAAGCAAAACTGTAAAGTACTTGTACTGTAAACATACTACTTTAATTAATTATATAGGTTTAAATTAATAGGTAAGATTAACGATTACATTGATTTGCACTATCTAAGCCATACCTACATATAAGTACCTTTAAATGTCATTGGTTGGTAGCACTTATTAGAGTTTTGCGATAGTCAGCCAGCCCTGTGTATCTTACGCACACATTGACGCGTGTACAGACGTCGTCGTGCCTATGTAGATTCAAGAACGCGTATTTTGTACGGCGTGGCCGCCGTGTGACAGGACCGCTCTGGTGGAAACAACTGAGCGGAGCGAGGCGAGTTATACGAAGCGTTTCTATTGGTTCATGAAAAACACATTCATACAACACATCCTCACACATCACTGGTGGAAACGGAGCCTTATTAAGTAAACCTTATTATAAATTACTAAAGCTGACTCTCTTCCGCAGATCACGTCACAGCATTGGACATAAACCCGTACCAGAAGAACCTGTTGGCCTCCGGCGCATCCGAAAGCGAGATCTTCATCTGGGACCTCAACAACACCGGTCAGCCCATGGCGCCCGGCTCTAAAAGCCAGCCTCTTGACCATGTGCAAGCGTTGGCCTGGAACCAGCAGGTATCATAATGCGATTACTGCCTTTTCGCAACGTAACGTTTGACAACCTGTTTCATTTCGCAAACTCTAAAACTGTAAACATTTCAGGATTTATTTCAGGGCCATCGTGTAGAACCCTTTGGGTTAGGTTAGGTTAGTTTTATAAAAATTCTGAAATATTTAAAGTTTCAGAAATATTAAACAGTAGGGAAATGAAAAGTTGCGAAATGAAACAGGTTGCCAAACGTTATTCGTCGAAACATTAGTAAACCATCATAATACTTTGAGTGAAAGAACGGAATTATCGAACTGACTGAATCGGGACCCGCTGTGGCACCTCTTCGTAGTAAAAGTCATAGTGATATTGAGTCATGAGACTGTTCTACGGTGGGTCAGGAATCAAATGGTTCGACTGTACAGTCACTGGCATCAATATTATAACGCGAATTCAGTATCATGGTACCAGACGTTCAGTTGCTGTCAAACGCGCGGGCATTATTGCTGTCTCGTTTTAGAATGGGCTTCGATTAATATAAAATTCGTATTATTTAAAAAAAAAGCTTCATTTTATAAACTTTTTTGTTCAGCTGTTGGTGATTGACTGTCCTGGTCTGAGACGATGATTTTACTTATACTTTATGCACTAGTTTCGTGGGTCCTCGCGTACCTACTTTATAAATAAAGGACCAATTAACACTAAAAATAACGGCCGAATGTACCTTATAAAGTGAAAATCATTGAATAAAGAATCTTAAGAATAGGGACAACGTCAGTCAGTTCTCTTTATATTTTGTCGCCATGACGGATCATGACCAAAGAGTATTATTGATACCTATATAAATCATGACATATTTATGAATAACAAAATAAATTATATTTACACCGATAGTAGCGATAGAGCTATATTTCCAAAAAAAATTGAAATAATTATGATAATACGGCATCCTACGGACATTTAAGATACTCAAAAACATAAACCATAAACATATAGTATGTGCTAGTACTGCACTCTGACGGGATAAAATTGCAGTAATATTCCCTATTTTGAAATAATATCCAAAACAACAAAGCAGGTCAACCACGTCTACGTTGTAAGCAAAAAAATTAAGTCCCAGGAGGCTAGAGCATATACAAAGTCAGCAATTCAAAGTTTACGAGCATTAGAAGTTTAAATAAATAGTAGATTGTACAACAAGAGCATAAAACAAGCCATTTTAACCGAGACGTTCATATAGACACGTCGAGGGAAAAATAGGTGTAATGCTCGAGTTTTACACTTTGCTTTTCAATTCGATTGCGAGGAAATGAAATATCAACAGTGCAAATAATTATTTACTTACTATGTACCTTTTATTGCTCATGTATCATTATATCATTATACATTTTTAGTTTTATTGATCTATTTTGGTTGATTTGATTGATTTTTAGTTTTATATAATTAAAAGTTATTATAAAATATATGTAGAAACTTCTTTGTTTGTGGCTGTTTACACCGGATTACCATGGTCTTAGACGAAGATTTTATTTTATGCACTAGAGCATAAAAAGTCATTTTAAGTCGCCTAGATCCAGCATAAACACGAACTTTACGAGCATGAGTAGTGAAAATTGTATTTTATTTTGTCAGGTTCAACATATACTTGGGTCTACGTTTGCCTCGAGATGTGTCGTTTGGGATCTCAGGAAGAACGAGCCTATTATGAAATTGAGGTATGTCCTAGTTAGACGAAGCTCAGCTTGATTATGAAATATTTGGATTTGCATATTTCGCTTGTCAAAAAATCCTTAGGCACTTGTCTCACCACAAGCGAGGAAGCAATTAGCAGATTATCTGTCGAAGAACCGACAACTGCTGGAGTAATGAGTTTTGAGTGGAGACCGCGTCTTGGTAAACGTAGTGTAGGACGCCCTCCGGCCAGGTGGAGTGATCTGCGAAAGGCTGCTGGTAGAAGCTGGATGGCGCTCATTGAGGGAGCAGTGGACTGATATGGGCTGATGATGATAATGTGTGTTGACAGCGACAGTCAGTCGCGGTCCCGCTGGCGCGCGCTGGCGTGGCACCCGGGCGTGGCGACGCAGCTGTGCGTGGCCTCCGAGGACGACCAGGCGCCCGTCGTGCAGCTCTGGGACCTCAGGCCAGTATACCCATACCCACCAACAGGCGCGGGTGGACTTCAAATATCAATTATAGGGCCCACTGATACAATGAAAAATTCTGTGGTCAGACTGCACCGTTTGATCGATCTAATTTATCGTAAATTCTTACGCCTCAGCCTCACACACGCTACAGTTTATTTATTTATTTGTTCTCGGAGAACCAACAGCTATAAATTACAGAATAAGCTTATTTATAGTAACAATAAAGCCAATTAGTAGAAACTTTATAGGGCTAAAACGAAAGCATTCATCCGTTCGTAATTGGTCGGCTGCGCGCTCGCGGCAATATCGTTGCACGCTCGCGGCGATATAGTTGCGCGCTAGCGGCGATATAGTTGCGTGCTAACGGCGATATAGTTGCGCGCTAAATACAAATACAAATACAAATAATTTATTTGTCAAACATAGGTTGAAATAGTTGGTAGACTGATCATAGATTTGTATCACTATGCTGCGCCCGAGGGCATACAAATATAAATGTCTTGTAGGTAGGCACATTCAGTCATGCAGTAAACTAAATAAAGTCTAAAAAGTTGCAGAACTATCACGCATATATTCCTCCATTGAATAGTAGGCCTTACCCGCCAAAAAGTTAAAAAGTTGTTTCTTAAAATCGCGAATATCTTCAGTCATCAATATATTCTTCGGAAGTTTATTAAAGATCTTTGATGCCATGCCGAATACGCTTTTAGCAAGTAATGCTGTTTTGTATGGTCTTTTGTTAATTTTACCTTTTTGGCGAGCACTTTTAAAAACCGGAAATTGATTCCTATTACATTTTACGTAAGTTGATATTTCGAAAATGTATATGCAGGTCAGGGTTAGTATACGTAACTTAATAAAATGAGGCTAGCGGCGATATAATTGCGTGCTAACGGCAATATAGTTGCGCGCTAGCGGCGATATAGTTGCGTGCTAGCGGCGACATCATTGCGCGTTCGCGGCGATATCGTTGCGCACTCCCTTTGCGTTCAACTCGCCCACAATTCCCCAGTGTGATATGATAAAAATCTTAATCTGTCGTGTCTGCCTGATCTCCAGTTTTCAACCTGTACGCTCCGTTGCTAATCTCCAGTTCGTACCGTGTTTCCGTTGCAGGCTGGCGGCGTCTCCCCTGGCGACGCTGGAGGGGCACCAGAAGGGGGTGATGGCGCTGTCCTGGTGCCGCCAGGACCCCGACCTGCTGCTTTCGGCCGGTAAAGATGGCCGCGTGCTGTGCTGGAACCCGAACAACACAAAACCGGTCAGTTTATTGTAAAGGTCGAAATTATAATGTTAGAATGTTTCTGGCTGAAAAATTAAAGGTAAATTACGGATTAAATGAACATTTGTTTCCAGTATTGCTATTTAATTTCCTTAAAATCGAAGCGTACAGTGTATACCTAATGTTGTTTACAAAACTCATTTTACCCTCGGCTTGACTATCAAAACTCGCCTGCGGCTCGGATAAATTGGCGTGTGGTATTTTTGTGTCACTTTTAGACTGTAGAAAATGCGGTTATTTCCTTTATTTGTTTTAGGGTGGCGAGTTGCTAGTGGAAGTGTCGCAGCAAGAGCAGTGGGTGTTTGATGTGGCGTGGTGCGCGCGCGACCCCAGTTTGCTGGTGTCAAGCTCTTTCGAGCAACAAGTCACCGTGCACTCGCTACTGGGCGGCGGGGGCAGCGCTAGGCCTGAGTCTGTAAGTAAAGCAACAAGTCACCGTGCACTCGCTACTGGGCGGCGGGGGCAGCGCTAGGCCTGAGTCTGTAAGTAAAGCAACAAGTCACCGTGCACTCGCTACTGGGCGGCGGGGGCAGCGCTAGGCCTGAGTCTGTAAGTAAAGCAACAAGTCACCGTGCACTCGCTACTGGGCGGCGGGGGCAGCGCTAGGCCTGAGTCTGTAAGTAAAGCAACAAGTCACCGTGCACTCGCTACTGGGCGGCGGGGGCAGCGCTAGGCCTGAGTCTGTAAGTAAAGCCCTGTGATAGACAGACGGACAATGAAGTTACTGTAATAAGATAACGTATGGCACTTTTCGGGTACGGAATTCTAAAAAGAAGCCACACGGCGATAGACGTTGCTAACATTCGAAACGGATTGTAAATAAAGAAATCAAATATGTATCTGTGAATGTGTAAAGTGAAAGTTTTAATTCCATTTTAAGTAAGTAACTTCATTGTTTGAATTTAAACTTGTATCATGACAAGAACTATTGCAGCAATAATAATAATAAAAAAAAACTATGACAGTCTTTTGGCTGCAATGCGAGAGGAAAAGTAAGTTTTATTTAGGACTAGCTGTTGCCGCGCTTCGCCCCCGTTGTATTTTTTCTGCATGGTCTTCCATAAAAACCTCCAGGCAGTAACGAACACAACAAAAAAAGAGTTAGCGAAATCGGACCAGTGATTCCCGAGTTTTGCGCTTAGCAACACATTTTACGATTCATTTTTATTAATATTTATAGATATTCCAACCATGTTAGTCTGGTTGTTATAAAAGCATCTTGCGGATTTTTCTTCGTTTGTTAATAAGGTTCGACGAAGCCAATAGAAGTACTCTGCCGCATGACTATTTTTCCTTTTTTATTCATTGCAATAAAATGATTTCGCTATGGAAGATTATTAGCGCTAATCCGCGTTGCCATTTCGCACAAATCTTGTCCCACAATAATTTGCTAGCGAATCCTTTACACTAAGTTGTTCTTTTGCCTCATCAGAGCGGTCAGAACCAGTCGAACATCTTGGAAGCGTTCGGCGCCGCGTCGCTGGGGCAGCTGCCGGCGGTGGCGCGCGCCGCGCCCCCCCCTGCGCCGCGCGCCGTGCTGCCCAGGGCGCCCAAGTGGCTGCGTACACCGGTCGCCGCCAAGTTCTCCGTGAGTACACTTCAGAGGCGGAATCATCATCATTATCATCTTCATCATCGTCATCATCATCATCATCATTATCATTATCATCATCATCACCATTATCATTGTCATCATTATCATCATCATTATCATCATCATCATCATCATCATCATCATTTTTATCATCACCATTATCGTTATCATTATCATCATCATCGTTATAATTATCATCATCACCACCATCACCATTATCATCGTCATCATCATCATTATCATCACCATCACCACCATCACCATTATCATCGTCATCATCATCATTATCATCATCATCACCATCACTACCATCATCACCACCATCACCATTATCATCGTCATCATCATCATTATCATCATCATCACCACCATCATCATCATCACCATCACCATTATCATCGTCATCATCATCATTATCATCATCATCACCATCACTACCATCATCATCACCACCATCACCATTATCATCGTCATCATCATCATTATCATCATCATCATCATCACTACCATCATCATCACCACCATCACCATTATCATCGTCATCATCATCATCACCACCATCACCATTATCATCGTCATCATCATCACTATCATTATCCTTATTATCAATTCATCAACATCATCATTATCATCATTTTAGCTGTAAAACGTCCTCTCCCCTCATATATTATATAATCTCCCCCAGAGACCTCCAGCTGCTTAGGTTGGAAGCGGCCTGCGTCCACTATGAACCCATAGCTTTAACCAGGTCATTCGTCCCTCTCGTTGGTAGACGTCCTACGCTGTGCTTTCTATTTTTTACAAGAATTATATATTTTATCCTGATCTAATATTATCGTATTTGTTACAGTTTGGAGGCAAATTAGTAACATTCGAGAAGTGCCCTGATGAAGCCAACTCACAGAAAATGGTCTACATTAGTCAGGTAAGTTCTTTGTGACTGGTGGTAAATGCAAACGTACGCTTCTTCTTGGGAAATAGTGTGGTGATTTCCCCCCTGCCTTCCACACCGCAATGCGTTATTTCTTATTAAAAAAATCACAGCATTATAGTAAAACTAATTGGCTGTAAAATTCAAATAATACAAAAAAAGAGTTATTTAGGAGAAATTTGTGTCTGTACTCCTGTCCAGTGGTGGTGTAGAGGTATAGCACGCAGCACGGAATGCTGAGGACCTGGGTTCGATTCCCAGCGCTGGTCTCTTTTTCTGGTTTTTCTGTGCATCTATGTTTCAGTTCGTATTTTCGACTTGTTGGATTATTTTCCCATAATCATTTTTTCTTTGCAGCAAAATTTATTTTCGCGTTTTTACACGAAGGCAATATGTCCAAGTCTGCTTTTTTATGAAGCTTATTTTCACATTCGCGTTCTTTTTGTGTCGCATTTTTTTCCAGTCGCATTTTTCCCCAATCCCAATCGACACAGAAACAGTGTCGATGGAGCTCCTGTTTCCCCACCGGTGGCTCCGCGTGAGTGGAGCTCCGTCGAGACTGTTTCTGTACCTACCGATTGGGATTGGGGAAAAACGCGACTGGGGCAAAATGCGACACAAAAAGAACGCGAATGTGAAAATAAGCTTCATAAAAAAACAAGCGTGTAAAAATAAAATTCGTGTAAAAACGCGAAAATAAATTTTGCTGCAAAGAATAAATGATTATGGGAAAATAATCTAACAAATCGTATTTTCGAATGGGAATTTTGACAGCATATAATAAGTACGACAATGAGGGCTATCGTTTTTTGTCTCACTAGATGGCGCACTGTTGCGTGAGGTTTTTAAGTATGGTTTTGAAAGTCTGTTATTATGGGCGTGAAAACAAAGTTTAGATTAAAATCATATTTAATACACCTTAAAACCGTACCATATAAATATCGAGCATGCCACAGTGCTGCATAGTCCCTGTTTTGTTCGGAAAAAAGGGAGGACAAAGTTTTCCGAAAGACAAAACTGTCTCAAAACACAGACATTCATTGCCCCGGAACGCATATTTGCCATAATTAATTTCAGATATTGCAAAATATTCACAAAATTATTCTAATTTTAAATAAACCCGCGTAGCTCACCCAAACACCATGAGATTTGACTTTTCGGAGACCTCACGCTACACTAGCGCCTCTAGCGGCGAATTCATTCGCGATAGCCCTCATTGATTGGTGGTGACAATGATACCTATATGTTTTTTGCAGGTGGTGAGCGAGCCGGAGATAGTGGAGTGCGCGGCGGAGTTAGACGCGGTGCTTGGCTCCACGCTCAGCCAGGAGCCTGGGGCGTTAGATGCGTTGGCCGAGTAAGTTGCTCCTTCCGTCCGGCCGTCTGTCCCAGATGCTCCCGACCTTTTTAGCGTTCCGTAGTCAACTAGCAATCCTTATAGTTTCGCCATGTCTGTCTGTCCACGGCTAAGCTCAGAGGCCATTAGTACTAGAAAGCTACATATCAGTCACGCCGACAAGTGGTAAAATAAAAAAAAAACTATTTTTTTTTAAGGGTAACCTCCCATACACGATGCCTAACGTGGGGATGGTTTTTTTCACTTCCACCCTATGTTGTGGGGTATCGTTCGATAGGTAGTATTTGAAATGAATAGGGGTTTGATAAACCATTTTTTTGATAAAGTGAATATTTTCGGAGATATTCACCACGAAAAAAAAACCCAAATGTCCCCCCCCTGTAACTTTTATATATAAAAAATGACGGTAGTAAGCTTAATGAAGCTGTAAGAAAAATATTTTTAACTAAATCAGTTTAGCAGTTTTTAAGTTTTTGTAAAAAATGATTTCTATGGCATAAAATAGCCATAGCATAGCCATGGCATAGGATTAAGTTAAGACAAGGTCGGGAACTACGGAACCCTAAACTGTGCATGGCCCGACATGCTCTTGACCGGTTTTTTTGATCAGGGACCAGACACAGTATCGTCTACCGCGCTGACGTTTACAATCGCTTTCACCTTCTCTTTCTATCCTCGTCTAATACCGTATGACGGAAGGGTGGTGAAAATATTGTGATTGCAGTGTGTTAATTACTTGACAATAAGGCCTCGGTTTAACTATTCTTATTAACAGGGACCATAAAGTTAATAGCCTCTCATTCTGAGGCCTGTGCCAGCAGTGGACGTAAATAGGCTGGGGGATGATGATGATAAGGTTATATCAACGAGACTGAAGGACTACCTGGATAAAACCGCGTCACGGTGGATGCAGGCCGCATCCAACCGAAGCAGCACGCAGTTTATAATAATAAATATTTACTCTCACACAGGCTGATAATCTAGGTTTCGCAATCTAGGTGGGATTGGACCGGCTGGTGTGAGAGCTTGGTGTCTGCACTAGAAAGATCTGTGTGACAGATCACCTAGCCCCTCCCGGTTGGTTTAAAAGCGAACTTAACTCATTAATCTATGGTTGAATTTAATTCATTACTCTATGGGGGTCACCAGTGGGTGTCCTACGGCTGATATGATGATGGCTGACTCTATTTTTTGACGACCAGATGGCCTAGTGGTTAGAGAACCTGACTACGAAGCTTGTGGTTCGATTCCCGTGTCGGGGCAGATATTTGTATGAAAAATACGAATGTTGGTTCTCGGGTCTTGGATGTTTAATATGTATTTAAGTATGTATCTATCTATATAATTATATTTATCCGTTGCTTAGTACCCATAACGCAAGCTTTGCTAAGCTTACTTTGGGACTAGGTCAATTGGTGTGAATTGTCCCGTGATATTTATTATTATTTAAAAAAAAGCCGTGGTGGCCTAGTGGTTTGACCTATCGCCTCTCAAACAGAGGTTCGTGGGTTCAAACCCCGGCTCGCACCTCTGAGTTTTTCGAAATTCATGTGCGGAATTACATTTGAAATTTACCACGAGCTTTGCGGTAAAGGAAAACATCGTGAGGAAACCTGCACAAAACCTGCGAAGCAATTTAATGGTGTGTGTGAACTATAGCCCAAGCCCTCTTGTTCTGCTGGGATGATTTATTATTATTTATTAATTTTATTGTTTAGGTACTGCCGCCAGAAGGGCGACGCGGCGACGGATCAGAGCGAGCGCTATACCTGGTTCTTCCTGCGAGCCAACTTCATGCCGGGCTTTCGCAGCGAAGTACTCAACTTGCTCGGTACGTCCCAACGCAGATCTACTTCTATATATGCAGTTCAATCTTATGTTTGGTCAAAATCTATGATAGTTGATTTGATAAATAAATATTTAATTAATTTGCAACAAGCACTCCCCGCAGGCGGGAAGGCTACTTATTCTTATCTCTAACACAAGTACCTCCATTTTGACTTTTAAACAGACCTGCGTTTGGTTTCTACATATTTAATCATAGATTATAAGTGTATACGTCTGATATAATACAATTTGCGCAAAAATGGTTAACTTCACGGGATAGAAATAATTGATTGAATCAGATGTTACTTTGCGGAGCTCACCCGCGATCTCGCAATAGCTTGTCTGTGCATCAAATGTGTGCATGCAGCTCTGCCACACTGTGAGAACTGACAGCGCACACAAATCACAGAAACTACAAACCCAACTCATTTCAATTGTAACTTCAGAATAATGCGTAATTTTTTACACTCTAATGTCAAGTGTCATAGATGTCAGTTTATTGAGTGACATATGTCAAAGGATTCATCGTCAGACGGTAGTATTTTTTTCTCTGTCTAATCTTGATTTTTAAATCTTTACAACTCTGTTACACGTATTTAAAAATACCTTAAAAACTGTTGTTGTTGTGGATGTCGTAAGAGGCGACTGAGGATATAGGTTAAGGTATACCGTAGGCGACAGGCTAGCAACCTGTCACTATTGTACCGTTTTTGTCAAACTTAAAACCTAAAATTGCTAAAAGTGGCTCAGAAGCGATAACGTTTTGTGTGCTGCCTACCCCATTTGGGAATACAGGCGTGATGTTTGTGTGTGTGTTAAAAATTGTCTTAACGTTCGCTTTAAACAAATTGTATGGTCCAAAAACGCCGCTACATCCCTTTCCTCTAGTCGATTATTGTCACTTCTTTCAGGCTTCAAACAAGACGAGATCACATCAAAATTCAAGGCCGCCAACAATGCCGACCAGAGCGACCAATTCGCCATGCTGAGTCGCGTAAGTATTACTCTTTACATGCCAAGAGTACACTTCATCCTAAAAACTATCTGTTGTGGAAATTGGATTGACTAATAGCTCAAATACAGAATGTCTGTGACCATTGGGCCTTAAATCCAAGGCTCAATTCTATTTGCATAACTGAGCTACTTTTGTTCTCCTAATTTTTAGAAACATGACCAGTGCAAAAAAAAAATCATACAAATTAAATGTGATTTTCAATGTATGCAATACAGTACTAAACTGACAGCGCGTTGATAAATGTTTATCTATAGGCCCCAGTACCAATATTTTGCCTTCGTAGTTTCGTACCATGAGAAAGCGATAACACCGCCATGAACATTTGTTTATTAGATTTTGTCCATACATTTGTTCAATTATTTTGACTCTCCAAAATTTTGGTCCACTTAACTCCCGCCCTTTTTTACTATTTACATTTATTTTACTCTGTTTAGTCGCAACTATCAACTGTACATAATACAACGTGTTGTTTTTGATTTCCGTTAACTCTAATCTAAGGGAACATGCAACATGTCGAATCAAGTTAATTTCTCCAATATACTAGTGACCTAGCTCTTACTGTTTAAAAGATAATTACGCACAGTAAGTTAGTGCAAAGCTTTTTAATTCTGACGTTTTCAAACAGGGAGTTTTTTTGTCTTTCTTATGTTACTTTTACAATTTGATATTTAACAATGAGTGTGATGATATTACAAATCAAATCCTCGTGTTAATGTTAATTAAATACATGTAGAATACATTTTATTTTTAATAATATATATATTTTAATTATTAAAGGAGAACCAAAGGCTTATACAACAATAAGATTATGGAAATAGTGACACATAGCCAATTACATATGGATTTATATCTGGAACGTTTTCGACATTAACGTAAAGTAATGAAATTTAGTATGGACATATTTAGTTGTTGTTTCGCTATTTTCAAACCTTTAACCCTTATTTACTATCGTATTGTATCGTTTATATCTTTGCCTTTAAAACAGTACCCTGACTAGCAATCTAAATCTGGAGCTAAAGACTTGAAATCTCGCAGACCTAGCTATACATAGCACTAAAAGGCGTTCTTCAAATTCTAATACTACAAGCAACTATCCTATTTTTAGTCTTACAAATACAGAGATGTCTTTTTGCACATGTCATAACGGGTGCGTATCTAGTCGCATATTTTTTGAAAACCATGCTGTAACTTCTACTGTAGAGACCGTAAATAGTTGTTTTTTTTTAATAGTCACCTCTTTTACAACAATTCAAAACAATCAATGGATTTAAGGAAAAATTGTTATGAGAAACAATATATTATGCCAAACATTATGATTTTCAACTACTATACGAGCCGATATGGACCCTGTCATAAAGCAGTAAAAGCCCTCACAACTTCCACTGTATTTTCTACTTTACACCAACCGCATAAGCTATGTTTTTGTTGTGACTAACACGCTAACACGGCAGGGTGAATCTACGGAGACGGAGGCAGAACTATCCACTGACACCAGCACAGACCTTTCGGTGAGTCGGTGACGTCATCACATCACGGTATAACGCTCTATGCCCACTAGATCGTATCGTAAAGTGACCTAAACCGTCCCGGCACAGACACAATAGGATATATGACGCCATTTACCATTTATCTTCAGGCACTTTTCTAATAAATAGTTTAAACAAAATAAAAATGCGTCTAAACAGAAATTATATTGTGACGCATTTATGAAATAACAGATATAAAAAGTCAATTTTTGATTTCCGTTAACTTTAAAGCAAAAGCAACAGTCAAATAAAGTAAATTTCTCCAAGACACTATTGGCCTAACTCTTCCTGTATAAAAAATAAGAACTAACATAGTTAATTACGGGCAGTAAAACAGTGTAAAGCTTCTTACTTGATGAGGTTTTTTAAAGTCCGTAACTATAGCATTTTTAATTCATACATATTTAGCCATTTTTTTTTGATTGCCCAAAAATTTTATTACAATATAGTTTATTTCTATTTATAGGGAATATGTGTTTGTAATAAAATAGTAAACACACAGGCCCAGAGTCTAGTGTGAAGGCCGTCCAAAAGTCAGATGATGTTATTTGTATTTTATTCAAATGTGTATTTCTGTATTTTTTTGTGCACTATGTAACTTTATTGCTAAATAAAAATTATTCTTATTCTTACTTAACACCAAACAATATATTTATTTACATACAAATAGAAATGACGAAACACAATAAACTAGGATTTCCTATAGAACAAAAATGTCAGTAAGTTGAAACTTGGTAAAAAGCCAACGTCTAAACCTATAATCAACTGAGCCATATTATTATGTCGAAGTTAACGGAAATCAAGAAAAACACGGTGTATATCATAAACTCTTCATTTTACCACTTACGCGAACGAAGTTACGGGCTAAAGCTAGTTACCATTATAACATCTATGGGGGAATCGCGTTTTAAGGGTGATAAAAATGATGGCTTCTGATATGTGTCTCTAATTTATAGTATGTGTCTGAATGGCGAGGATCCTGGTATGATACGGTCCACTGGGCGGACCCCTTTAACAGTATGTAATCTACAAACAAACAACAGCTCGTGATTATACTATATTACATTATTCTGAGTGAGCCCTAAGTTATTATACAGGGTGTCTCACGGCTATGCCACATGGAGAGAAAGTATCTTAAATATTGGAAAAGTAATCCTTATGATTGAGCCTTTTGCTCGGTACCGAAAAATTAAAGCTTTTTTTTTATATTGGGCGCGTTGGATTCCCGATTCAGAAAGGGAATTATTAAAATTTCTTTACACAACACGGTAAAATTGTTTACCTCCAATATTTAAGATACTTTCCCCCCATTTGGCATAGTCGTAGGACACTGTATTTTTTACCCGTTATTTTATAGCACTTTGTATAACTGAAGATTCTTCTGAATTTTGTCTTATGATTGGTCGTGTCAGTTACTCGCTGTGACTGTACTGGCAACGTAATAAGTGGGTCTGTACGTTATTTTGAGCTTCACAACCGCTTATCCGCTTTTGCGATTGGCTTTACAATGGAAAACCACATTTCTGTGATGTTTTTAATTTGTATGATGAGGAACCAAAAGTTGTTTGTTTTTGGGTTACAATAGCGTTATCAAAATTCAACACTATCCTTTTTTCACTGCGCATGACTATACTTATATTATATGACTACAATACTACATATTATTCACATTATTACACATTTATTATTATTGTAATTGGGGTTTTCTTTTTTATATGATGTAATATTATTGTTACAATGTTATCGGTGAGAACCTGTGATTGGCTTGCTATATCTACTGTCATTTTTAAACTGTGTGTATAATAAGCTGTCGGTTGCACAGAATAAATCAATCAATAATTAAATAAATATTCTGTTCTGTTCTGTCAATGAGCCAAATAGAAGCAGTCGTTTTGAAGTGATGCGCTTATTTAAATTCAGCATTTATTTTTATATATCCTCGACATTTCGTCCAAATTCCACGACGAAGGAGGTCGTTTGAGCAAATTCAAATTCAAATAATTTATTCAGTAAATAGGCCGCAATGGGCACTTTTACACGTCATTTGAAGAATGCGCCGCAAGAAACTTGGCAGAAAGTCATTTTTTCAAAATAAAATAATTACAATAAAATACATAAAAACAACAGTATAAAATTCAAGAAAAAAAATACAAAAAAAGAATAATACGAGTAATAATACAGGGATGTGTGAGGTCCCTTAGTTACAAAACTAAACACTAACTATATATACGTTTAGTGGAAGTGTAGAATGCTTCCACCGTCATAGTAAAAAAAAATTAAGCGTGAAGCAAAATGAAAGACGTGAATAAATCCCGGGTATGTTCTGTATGATTGAAAATCGCCAAGTTCAAGGACGTACGCTAGCTGGCTGCGGCCGCGGGTGCAGGTACAATCCTGTGCACGCGACGCGCGCAGTTGTACTGTGTAGTTGTACTGTTGTTCCACAGGCGGCCACCCGCGCAGCGCAAACCGCGTCAGCTAGCGTAGGCCCTAAATCGTTATACTTATGTATGAACGTCGTGTTTGTTTACAGGATGCGCACACGTTGATCGAAAGGAAACTCTCTAACCTGGAGTTAGAGCCCACCGCTCAGAACGTGGTCATACCCAACGGAGAAGGTAATTTGATATGAATTAACTAAAAACAAGCTCACAGCTCATTAGAGCCACCAGGCACCAAACCAGCACCGCGTCGACTTTCGGCGTCCACTCGTTCTCGACAGGTGGTCCACGGGTGGACGCCGCGTTGACAACGAGTGGACCTCGCGTGGTCAACGAGTGGACGCCGCGTGGTCAACGAGTGGACGTCGCGTGGTCAACGAGTGGACGCCGCGTGGTCAACGAGTGGACGTCGCGTGGTCCACGAATTTCCGAGTGGTCTATTAAGAAATGAGGGTGGGGAGCGCCGCGCCGACCGCGCGCGGTTCACGCGAGGCAAGCGCACGAGCAGCGAGCTATCACCGAGTGGTCCACTCGCCGTCCGCGCGTGGGCACGAGCGAGCGAGGCGATCCGGTGACGCTACGTTAATGTAATGAGCGCATGCCCATACAAATCCATATAAAGAATACTAACCGCTCTAATGAGCTGTGACCTTTAATCTGCATAACTTAAAAACGCTAGACAGAAACCCCGTGAATCTTTTTAAATAGTCATATTTAATTAAATAAATCCGGAGGACTCACGTCTTAAATCTAGTTTAGCTCGACATGTGACGTGAAATATGAGTGAGTAGGTGTCAAATTAAAGGTTTTCTCCAATTCTAGATTCGACCGGCCTCATCTGCCGGGCGCTGGTCTGCGGGAACCTCGAAGAGGCGGTGGAGCTGTGTCTCGAGGCTAAGAGAGTCGCCGACGCGCTTATTATCGCATCTTTGGGTGAGTTTACATTTTGTTCATGCACAGGTATTGCCCGCGATTTTGTTAGTGCAGAAAATCATCATCCCAGCCTATATACGTCCCACTGCTGGGCACAGGCCTCCTCTTAGAACAAGAAGGCTTGGGCCGTAGTTCCCACGCGGGCCCAGTGCAGATTGGGAACTTCACACGCACCATTGAATTGCTTCGCAGGTTTGTGCAGGTTTCCTCACGATGTTTTCCTTCACCGCAAAGCTCGTGGTAAATTTCAAATGTGATTCCGCACATGAATTTCGAAAAACTCAGAGGTGCGAGCCGGGGTTTGAACCCACGACCCTCTGTTTGAGAGGCGATAGGTCAAACCACTAGGCCACCACGGCTCTATGGTGCAAAAAATTCACCCCCCTTTTTTCAGTGAGTCTCTATCACAAAAAGAGTGCCTTATGGGGTCTTTAAAAATGTAGATAACTAACTTGAAGTTTGAGATCTGTTGAACTTTTGCGGTTTAAATTTTTCGCATATGCAACTACGCGCCCGCGTCGCCTAGAAGGACTAATTTCACAGAGTTACCGCGCGACAGTCACATACATCTTGCAGTCTGTTGTCGGTTACTAATTCACGCGAAGAAAAAAATATCAAAGCTGCTATTTGTATTTTTTTATGAAGCGAGTCCAAAATTAGGTGAACTAGATTGACAGCTGAAAATGTTACCAGACATAGCAAAAAAATAGGCATAGGAATATGTCGATACTAAGTCGATATAACCTTGTGTAGACGCGGAATGAAAATGTTTGTCACTTTTGGACTTTATTATCATTTCATAGCTTTAGGCCTGAAAACGATAAAAAGGATAACAAATAATAACGTACGGAAAATTTCACAATAACGGAAATAGTTCCAAGCAAGCCTTCTTCTTCTTCTCTTTTGAAATATGGCTTTTCTGTCCTAATTAATAGGACAATTTCGCCAGTGTCAAAGTAAACTCTCTTTGAGAGGGACGTTGTACGGTGATTGTAGTTTTTGGAACTTGATAGTAAAATTCCAGAAACCACGTGGAGACAACTTGCGCATTAAAAAATGTCAGACACGAGAGCAATATAGAATTTTGTGATCACTGTTCACTGTTAAGGTTAATCGCCGCATAAAAACTATCAAAATACTATACTATACTTCAACTAGCCAAAGAAACAGAAGTAGCAAAATATCTATAACGCCAGAACGGGACAAAAAAAAAACGAGACAGAGCAGGATGGCGCTCTACAACAACATTTTGACAGGTTTCTCCCAAACAACGCATTTTTTATCTGGAATTTTAAAGCAAAACGATTCTTTGACCTTGGGAATCGCACTATTAGCGTTGTCTACATCCGCCATGTTCGAATGCTACAAATCAAATCCCAAGCAAGCCGATGGCAGTTAAGTCGAATGACATATAAAATGTCAATAAAACAAAATGGCGGATGTCGTCTTTCTTGGCGTCTTAATTTTTTTTTCGAATTTTTTCAAATAAAAGATTTGTTTTATTATTATTTCGTATTGAGGTTTTTTCTAACATCGATATATACAGTGGTGGTCATGTAATTAAGAACGATTTGAAGTTCCAGATTATTTTTAACTAAATCATGTCATGTGTAGTCGTGGTTCCTTCTTAGAAGTAACTAGTTACGTTATGAAATAGCCACATGAATAGAGCAAACGGGATTAAGAATAAATAATAAAATTGCTGACATTTTTTACAAATTTTGTTTTTATTCTCTTTAGTAACAAATTAAAATAGTAATGAAGCTGGACAACTAATTAAGAACGATTTATTGAACGGTTCGAAAGTTTTTTTATTTGAAACTTAGATTAACTAAATCACACTAACGTGAAGTTTGTACAGATAAAAAAGCAATTTAATACATTTTAACTAAAATTAACAGTTAGTAGCATGTCCACGGCTTTTTATTACTGCCTTACACCGGCGAGGCATTGAATCTATCAATTTTTGACATTTCGGAAGAGAGATAGAGTTCCATTCTTCTAAGAATACGTCATACAGTTCTCTTAAATTGCCACACTGTCGATTTGAAACCTTTTTCTTGACTTCGCACCAAAGATGCTCTATTGGGTTAAGATCGGGGCTGTTGGCTGGCCAATCTAAGACAGAAACTGATTGCGATGTGAGGAATTCCTTAACGGTACGTGCAGTATGCTTGGGATCATTGTCATGCTGGAATGTCCAAATAACCGGAAGCACGCCTTCAGCATATGGTAACATTGTTTCTTCCAGTATGTTTTTGTATTGAAATTGATCCATGTTTCCTTCTATCAGCCTAACAGGTCCAACACCATGTCCAAAAAACATCCCCAAATTTTTACATTTCCCCCGCCATGCTTTAAAGTCACTTTTGTGTACTTTGGGTCGAATGCTTTATTTGAAGGCCATCTTACATATCGTTTGCCATCAGAACATACCCTATTTATTTTTGTCTCGTCAGAAAAAAGAACGTTTTTCCACTGTCTGACTGTCCAGTTTTCATATCTTCTTGCAAATGCAAGCCGGGCTTGCCTATGACACCGTTTCAACATAGGCACCTTCCTTGCTATCCTTCCGTGCAACTTTTCTTCTACCAAACGCCTTCGAATAATGCGTGCCGAGATTGCTGAAGGGTTGTTTTCGCCAAAATATTTTTTTCTTAACTCATTAGACGGTATTAGACCCTTTAAAAGGATTTTGTTTTGCCAAACGAACGATATTTCGACGAGATGACTTTCTTTGTCTAGGTACACGCGGAACATTTGAAGTAGTTTGAGACGTGGCAAAATGCTTTATGGCGTGGAAAACCATAGTTTTTGAACATTGCAGATGATCGGCTATGTGTTTATACGACCAATTCTTGTCGCAAAGTTTTAGTATTACTTCTCTTGTAGATTTATCACAACTTTTATTTTTCCCCATTGTTTTTATATGAAGCAATCGCCTTTAAGACTTTTACGGCACTAAATGGCGCCAAAATTATTCGAATAATAACCTAAACCACAAAGCGGCCGTCCGTTCTCTATATAAATTTGAATAAAAAAATAAACTATTCAGCGTTCTTAATTATATGACCAGCCAGTAAGTAGTAATACTAGGTTTAGATGTAATGTATAAAGTTTATCTATTTATTTTTTAGCCAATTATATGTATAAATGAGTTAACCGCTAGTACGGAAAAGTTTTACGATACCGAGAGAAGTACAAAAATATACATGCAGTTAGTAACACTTGTCAGTTTGAAAAAATCTTCTCTATAAAAAATCGTTCTTAATTATATGACCACAACTGTATATATATTATATCGATATTACAGCACTGGTGTAATGTAACTCTGGCAAAATTTGTGTGTAGTGAACTGTCAAGTTGATTCGCCTAATTCTGGACTCGAGTAAAATAAAATATGGTTATGTACGGAGCACAAGGAAAAAAAGCTTTAGCTAGTAGTAGTTTAAATTTTCCGTGCTATAATTCAACTCTTGTTTCCCCATTTAGGACTTAAATTTCCAAAAACCTGTCCTTAACGCACGTTAACACGGTAAAAGGTATCCCTTTGCATATTTAAAGGTTTTTTTTTCAAAAATACTTCTATATTGCGCAGGTAGCCAAGAACTGTTCTACAAAGTACAGAAGTACCACTTGAGCCACACGGCGAAGGACCCGGTGTCCCTCATAGCGGGCTCGCTGCTGCAGTCGCAGTGGCAGCTGTTGGTGCAGTCAGCGGCCGCCACCAGCTGGCGGGACGTGCTGGGCGCGCTCGTGACGCACTGCGACGGGGACGCGCTCCAGCACTACTGTGGTGAGTGGGTAGTGTCCCTTATTGTTGGCAAGTGAAACGTTCAACCCTATTGGAGTGCTCTAGCCTAGCGTTTGTTCCAGAGATGCTCGGCGACCGGCTGTCTCAGGAGAAGGACCCGGCGCTGTCGGAAGCAGCGACGACGTGCTACCTGTGCGCCATGAGCGCGGACGCTCTGGTGGCGCGCTGGGCGGCGCGGCGGGCGCGCGGGGCGGCCCCGCTGGCGCGCCTCACGGGGCTGGCGCTGCTGGCGCGGCGGGCGGCGGCCGCTAGGGGGCGCCACGCGGTCAGTATCAACATGAGCGCGGACGCTCTGGTGGCGCGCTGGGCGGCGCGGCGGGCGCGCGGGCCGGCCCCGCTGGCGCGCCTCACGGGGCTGGCGCTGCTGGCGCGGCGGGCGGCGGCCGCTAGGGGGCGCCACGCGGTCAGTATCAACATGAGCGCGGACGCTCTGGTGGCGCGCTGGGCGGCGCGGCGGGCGCGCGAGCCGGCCCCGCTGGCGCGCCTCACGGGGCTGGCGCTGCTGGCGCGGCGGGCGGCGGCCGCTAGGGGGCGCCACGCGGTCAGTATCAACATGAGCGCGGACGCTCTGGTGGCGCGCTGGGCGGCGCGGCGGGCGCGCGGGGCGGCCCCGCTGGCGCGCCTCACGGGACTGGCGCTGCTGGCGCGGCGGGCGGCGGCCGCTAGGGGGCGCCACGCGGTCAGTATCAACATGAGCGCGGACGCTCTGGTGGCGCGCTGGGCGGCGCGGCGGGCGCGCGGGGCGGCCCCCTGGCGCGCCTCACGGGGCTGGCGCTGCTGGCGCGGCGGGCGGCGGCCGCTAGGGGGCGCCACGCGGTCAGTATCAACATGAGCGCGGACGCTCTGGTGGCGCGCTGGGCGGCGCGGCGGGCGCGCGGGGCGGCCCCCCTGGCGCGCCTCACGGGGCTGGCGCTGCTGGCGCGGCGGGCGGCGGCCGCTAGGGGGCGCCACGCGGTCAGTATCAACATGAGCGCGGACGCCCATAAACATCTGCAACACCAGGGGGAATTTGATCATCAGGCTGTTTAGATTGACTTACCAGTCAAAACGTGCAGTTAAAAAGTAAAAAAAACTGTATAGTAATGGAATTCCCGCGGCCGGGAAGTGATTTTTTTTTTAATTTGTGGCAGTCTATAAGGAAGAACTTCGTGTACTATGTTTGCGACAGTTAGGCGGACATTTCGAAGCATATTGGACAAAATATTTTAACATGTCCTACAGAGTGGGGGCAAGCTGGATATGGTGCTGACGGAGTATGCTTCGCGGCTGGCCGCCCAGGGCTGTCTCCAGAGCGCGCTGAACAGCTTGGAAGGCGTGGCCGACAACGAGCTGAGAGAGCGGCTCCGGCACTCCCTAGGGCTAGGGCAAGCCCGGCGCGCCAGCCATGTGAGTACAGAGTGGGGGCGGATGGGACGTGGTGCTGATGCAATGTGAGTCGCGCCTGGCCGCCCAGGGCTGTCTTTAGAGCGCGCTAAACAGCATAGACGAGCCGAGCTGATGCGGCATAGACGGCAAAAAAACTAATTTTATGCCGATTTGATATACTTTGTGTCTACGGCAGCCGAAAAAGCGAACATTGAAGAAGTATATATTTTTTCAGATGCACTTTTTATCATTTGCTCTTAGTAAAAATTTTCAAATTACTGGCTTTTAGTTTCACACAAGACAATAAAACTTGTTGTGTCATGTTTTAGAATGTCGTTGAGAGATACATGCGAAAGGTTGCCCATAGTACGTTTTGCCCCTGCCGTAGAAACAGTACCCATTACTTAGACGAATTACTACATAGACCATTTGCATCTTAGACGAAATGATACTAAGGCCCTGGTTTCTCTGGCCTGTCACACGCGACCGGCGGCGTCTGGATGAGCGTCGCACCACACCAATTAACGGTGCCTACCCGCCGCCGGTGACGTTTCAAAGAGACCACCCTCAAACATTCCCGAACAAAACATTCAGTCGCGGACGCGTCGGTCACCGGTCGCCGGCGGCGGGTGGTCAGAAAAAGCAGGGCCTAACCCGTTACTTACAGTCTTATTCATAAAAAATCCTTAATTGAGGTTTGATCGGTCTGTTACTTAGCAGACTGATTAAGCTTGTTAGACGGTTGTCAAGAAGTATGATTCATAAACGCTTGCTAGCAGTCTGCTAGTTGTTGAGCTGCTGATAGACGGATTAGACGCGTTATGTTGGCCATCTTGACAAATCAAAGACAAAAAATGGCCTCATAGATAATTTATAAAAAAAATTACAGCAGTGACAGCAAATTAGCAGGAAAAAAAAAGGGAGATTTTGGTTTTCCCGCCATTTCCGATCCGCATGTTTATGTTTAAGTGCAAAAGGCCGTAATTATGTTAATCATCCTAATTTTATTTTTTTCATATTTATTGTTAGTAAAGAAGCAATAATAAATACCTAATTTAGAGGATTTTTAAATACAAATTCCTGAAAATAATTTTTCCTGGATTTTTTTAAATCATTGCGTAACCCTCCTTTCACTAAAAATATCTTCGGTATGGTTTTTGCGCTAGTCAAAGTCAGCTGTTCAAACTTGTGGCGGCCATTTTGTGACTTAGCACGGAGATAAAGCAGGGTCTAACTTTCGCAGAGCCTTAATCGACTGATTAGCGCTAACAGACGTTTATGAATCATGTTTTTTAGCACCGGGCCTTCAAGGAGCCTTCAAGGAGGCTCTAACTTTTTATGAATAAGGCTGTTAGACGCTGAGTGTTTGTTGGCAGCAACCTGCCCCGGCGCAGTTCGGGCGCACGCGCACTTCCAGCGGCCCCCAGAAGCGCGGCCATCTTGTCGCGCACAACGACGTCTCTAACACCTATAGCGCAGGTCAGTAAAACCATCACCAACATGGGTGAAACTATTTACAGGCCTGGATAATACCGACCCCATTTTTCGTGTACAAGCCCATACAAACTCTGTCGGACTAAATAAATAAATATCATGGGACACTTGACGACACCAATTGACCTAGTCCCAAACTAAGCATAGCTTGTACTATGGATACTGGGCAACGGATAAACATACTTATATAGATAAATTAATACATACTTAAATACGAGTATATATTAAACACCCTAGACCCGAGAACAAACATTCGTATTATTCATAAAAATATCTGCCCCGGCCGGGAATCGAACCCGGGACCTCAAGCTTCGTAGTCAGGTTCACTAGCTACTTGGCCATCCGGTCGTCAAACAGTTTCTGTGGGCGTGTACACGAAAAATCGGGTCGGTAATATCCGGGCCGGCAAATAGTGTCACCCAATATCATCTCGGGTTATACAAGCTCTCTTAAAATTAAGCCGGAAGCTATTATTGGAATGTTTTATTTATGATGCTAGATTTGATAAAACTGTTGGAGTGACAGTATTTTTGACGATATTTAAAGGTATATTTTTTTTATCCTAAATTTAATTAAATTTGGGTATCATATGAAAAAAGCCGTGGTGGCCTAGTGGTTTGACCTGTCGCCTCTCAAGCAGAGGGTTGTAGGTTCAAACCCCGGCTCGCACCTCTGAGTTTTTCAAAATTCATGTGCGGAATTACAATTGATATTTAGCACGGGCTTTGCGGTGAGGGAAAACATCGTGAGGAAACCTGCACAAACCTGCGAAGCAATTCAATGGTGCGTGTGAAGTTCCCAATCCGCAGGGCCCGCGTGGGAATCATGGCCCAGCAGTGGGACGTGTATAGGCTGGGATGGGTGGATGAAAAAAGCAAGTCTAGTGGGCTAAAACTTAAAATTTAACAGTCGGGACTGATTTCTGGGAATTTTAGAGCTCGTCTAGAATTTAAATGTGTCTCGATTGAGTTTTTTTTTTACATTATAGTTCCGCCGTCGTATGATCCCAACCCGTGGCAGGCCGCGCCCGTAACCAACACGTTCCAGCAACCCTATACGCCGCCGCAGCCGCCCAGGCCCGGCAGCGTCGGGCCCACCGCAGGTAACTATACAGTACAATACAATGATTCTTTTTCTTTTATTCGACTGGATGGCAAACGAGAAAGTGGGTCTCCTGATGGTAAGAGATAACCACCGCCCATAAACATCTGCAACACCAGGGGTATTGCAGATGCGTTGCCAACCTAGAGGCCTAAGATGGGATACCTCAAGTGCCAGTAATTTCACCGGCTGTCTTACTCTCCACGCCGAAACACAACAGTGCAAGCACTGCTGCTTCACGGCAGGATTAGCGAGCAAGATGGTGGTAGCAATCCGGGCGGACCTTGCACAAGGTCCTACCACCTGCAAAACTCTTTATACTCTTTATTGTACACTACAAATAGTAAGCGAAAATATGTACACAGAGAGAAAATTACAAGGTAAGCAATAGATTTTATAGATAGAAAATAATCAAATTAAGATTGTTTTTTTTGGAATCTTTTTGTATTTTTTATTTCAATTCCAAATTTTTACTTTTACGGTCATTTTTGAACATGAAACTACTGTGAGACTCAATCATATTAAATATAATGACCCGGATAACTCACGTCTTAAATCGAGTTTAGCGCGACATGTTTCGGGCTAATGTTTAAATTGAAAATACATACTGAAATATAGATGCACAGAAAAACCAGAAAAATAAGACCAGCACTCTCTGACCATCAGTGGTGTAGCGGTATAGCACGCGGTACGGAATACCGAGGACCTGGGTTCGATTCCCAGTGCTGGTCTTATTTTTCTGGTTTTTCTGTGCATCTATATTTCAGTTTGTATTTTCAATATAGAAAATAATGTTCTTTTGTGCGTGACCTCAGCTCCTCTGGTGGCACCTATGCCCGAGATGTTACTTTTAAATAAACTTTTTATAAAGTTTCAGTACTAGTAGTGTTATGAAGAAAACCGTGCGGGTTTTCGGATTTAAAATAAGTTTATTAGTACAGTCACCTGCATTAATATCTGCCACAGCGGAGCGTGCAAAAATATCAGACACGTCCTTCCGGCGCTAGAAATAGAGTCGTATCAGATATTTATGCACCTTATATTTTCCAGAACATTTTTTAAGACTGACGTATTTCTTTAGAAAATCACTTTAGTAAATCATATTTTATCAGAGACGATAATAATATTTTCAGAGATAGCAATAAAAAACGAATATTGTATAGAGTTGGTTGCCAGTCGGCCAACAAATAGCTTGCGACTGATTGCCTTAGTCTTGGACGAAGATATTACTTTATGCACTAGAGCATTAAAAGTCGTTTTGTACAGCCTACATCTCGCATATTTTAATGACACTTCAGAGCCATATTATTATTGTTAATAAAGGTTAACCATCCCTGCCATATGCCAAGCCAGCAGGCTAAAATGTTGATAACTTTTTTTCACATATTCCAGGCGGTATTACATCCAAATCGAAGTACAAAGTGGATCCGTCAGTGCAATCCGCGCCGCTCTACAACCAGTACAGTTTCAACAACCCGCAGCCACCGTCCTTCGGGTTCAACAGCCCTCTACCCGACCAGTATAGCGGAGCCACAGTGCCTAGCGCGGCGTTCAACCAACCCAACCAGTTCAACCCGCTTAACCCAAGCCAACTCAACCAGAACCCACTTAACCCGAACCCGCTCAACTCGAACCCACTTAACCCGAACCCACTTAACCCGAGCCAACTTAATCCATTAAACCCGAGTCAACTTAATCCAATGAACCCGATGAACCCGAGCCAACTTAACCCGATGAACCCGAGCCAACTTAATCCCATGAACCCGAGTCAGCTGAACCCGGTAGCACCGCCACCGAGCCAAGTCAATGGCAATTATTATCAAGAGCCGGCCCGGCAGGCGGCGCCCGGATGGAACGACCCGCCACTGCTAACTGCTAAGCCGAAGGTGAGTTTAACAATAATTGGAATTTATCATAACCTTAAAAACTATTTCTTATTTGGTACTTTAGTCCGTAGCTTTGTTTATTTACATTAACAGTCTGTTTTCACCACTCATTGATTAATTTTATGTGTCAGATATTTCGATGCTATCTCTGTTTATTTTGTCCGAATAAATGGAGACGGCATCGCATTATATGAGTCACATAAAATTGACCAATGACTAAATAGAAAAATTTATTGACAACGTCAACATTAAGAGCGAAGCGTATTAGCACCGTGGGACGTCTGCCAACGAGATGGACGGATGATCTGGTTAAAGCCGCTGGTTCACGGTGGATGCAGGCTGTTTGCAACCGAATCTACTGGGGGTACAGGGGGGGTTATATGTCCAACAGTGGACGTCTCCTACCTACGGCTGATCGAACATATAGATTGAAAGGGCATTAACTCAAAATAATAAAGCATTTTAATTTAGGCCTTTCAGTAATTAGATGCAGGTCTAAATTACTTGAAAGAACAAGAGTTTCAGGGGTGAAAACGAAGTTTAATGTTCTCTGTAAGCGACACAAGAGTCAAGAATGAAGTAAATACGACAGCAGACACATATAAATATATGCCGTATCAAAAGTGACCAGGGCGCTTATATTAAAAAAAAAAACAAAAAGGTTGAACAAAAACAAAATGGTGTATTATTTTGAGTTGACACCGCTTCCGATGTAGGTGTACGAATGATGATGATTGACATTAAATGGCGCTGTGACATAGCACGTGGATGGCGAAATGTCGGCTCTGCACGCCGGTACGCGCTGCTGGGGGCACATTATAGAGCACCGGCGGCTGCACGAGGTAGCTGGCACCGTCTAGTAAACCTTGGATCACAAAAAGACTAAGGCTTAAAACTTATTTTCGTTTGAAGTTAGACTGAAGCAGAAGCTGAACTTAATGACTCGTATTAAACACTACTCCGTTTCCACGTTGAGCCAATAGAAACGGTTCATTTACCTCGCCTCGCTCCGCTCAGCTGTTTCCACTAGAGATGTGCTGTGCGAGTAAATTAAACGTTTGTACTGGTTAATGAAAAACACATTCCTCGCCACATATCCTCGTACATCTTTGGTAGAAGTAGCCTCCGACATTAAGATTGGCTTTGGAGTCTTTTTGTATTTTTTATTTCAACTCCAAATTTTGTTACTTTTTCGGTCATCCCGTAAAATCCATATCGAAAATACAAACTGAAAAATAGATGCATAGAAAAACTAGAAAAAGAGACCAGCGCTGGGAATCGAACCCAGGTAAAGTGACTAAATAAGAAACAAACAAGCTGAGATATGTGGTGCATAGGAGTAATTTGTGTCTGTACTCCTGTCCAGTGGTGGTGTAGCGGTATAGCACGCATCACGGAATGCTGAGGGCCTGGGTTCGATTCCCAGCGTTGGTCTCTTTTTCTGGTTTTTCTGTGCATTTATGTTTCAGTTTGTATTTCGATGTCTCCGACATTGTCATTTCAAATATCTCAAAAACGGTTGAACCAATTCTTCTCAAACATAGCTATTCTTAGTTTCCTTGCGATGGTAACTCGTTTTCTAAATCGTCGTCTTCATGAATGATTGTTATAGTCTATAGTCTAAATTGAATAAAGATATTTTGACTTTCTCGTGAAAAAAACACATCAAAGTCGGTCCATCTGTTTGAAAGCTACGGTGCCGCATACAAACTAGACAGACAGGCATTAGAAAACAAAAGTCTGTTTTGTTGATCCACAGGATTACTAGACACAGCCACTGGCCCAGTTTGTTGCATGTCGCGAGTCCCTGCAATAATGATTGATACATGCCCATTTTGTTTCTCGATCGCATTCATCAACTCTTTCTACCCTCCTCTTTTACCGTGTGACAGAAAGACGTGTTTTAAACGACTGTTCCATCCATGTGGTCTATCCCAAGTTTGTTAGACAACACGTATTGTACAACAAGAGCATAAAACGAGCCATTTTACCTGAGGCGTTCATATAGCCGCCCGAGCCGGTACGGCGAGGGTGGATAGGCACGTCGAGGGGCAAATGGGTTTAATGCTCGAGTTTTACACTGCTTTTCACTTCGATTGAGAGGAAATTAAATAGCAACAGTGGAAGCAATTGTTCACTTACTAGGTACGTTTTATTTCGCATGCATTATTCATTTTTAGTTTGATTTATTTATTTTGATTGATTTGATTGATTTTTAGTTTTACACAAATAAAAATTATTAAAAAAATATATTGTTTTTTTTTGTTTGTGGCTGTTGACACCTGATTACCTTGGTCTTAGACGAAGATTTTACTTTATGCACTAGAGCAGGCGTTTTCAAGCTTTACGACACACCAGTACCTACAAATAGCAACGGACCGGCGCGCAGAGGGTTCCACCCGCCCCGCCATCCCTTCCGCTCCGTTACCATAACAACCTGACAACGCGAACCGCAACGCCACGCGTCAGCTATTTTCGTACTATTTTCTCATCAAAATAGCTATTCATGATTTCAATGCAGCATACACTTCGCGGCCAGCGCCGCACACCTGAAAGTATACACGGCACACCGGTTGAAAACGTCTGCACTAGAGCATAAATAGTAGATTGTACAACAAGAGCATAAAACGAGCCATTTTACCCAAGACGTTCATACAGCCACCGTGGATATACACGTCGAGGGAAAAATGGATTTAATGCTCGAGTTTTACACTCTGCTTTTCACTTCGATGGCGAGGAAATGAAATAGCAACAGTGAAAACAATTGTTCACTCACTACGTAAATTTTATTTTTCGTGCATTACTATATAATAGTATTTTTTTACCGCTGCTGCTGTGTCCGACATACCATTACTTCCCGAATGTGTTTTTCCATTTTGTTTTGTTTTCAAAGTGTTTGGTTTTTAGTCTCGAAAACATGACTATATGACTTATACATCGTGTTATTTTTGATTTCCGTTAACTACTACACTACACTAGTGACCTAACACTTACTGTTTAAAATATCAAGAATTAGGGGCTGTTTCACCATCCATTGACTAGTGTTAACTGGCGGTTATGTGTGATGCCGTCTCCGCCTATTCGAACAAAACAAATAGGGACGGCATCACACCTAACCGCCAGTTAACACTAATCAATGGATGGTGAAACAGCCCCTTAAAGTAATAAATTATGTGCAGTCGCACTGTGTAAAAGTTCTTAGTTTATGAGCTTTTTTAAAGTCACGATGTCTTAGACTATCGCGGTCATTCCTAATTTAAATTTGGGTTTTGCTCGGCGTACTCTTACCTTGATTCTTCTGACTGACAGTTGTACCAGCATACCCGCAATTCTCCAGTCGTCTCGTGATCATGGCGCATGCAACTGTGCCGAAATATCGAGCATCTCTAAAAAAAAAACACGCGGAACAAAACCCGAATTTAAACCATATTTTTTTTAAAGTCCTTAACTAAAATGTTTTTAATCCACACATAATTAGTAAAAGAAATTTAAGAAGTGAATTTTTTAATGTCTCTCTTATGTATCACGTCAATGTAATTTGCCACGTTTGTGAATTTTTTTTGGCCAAAAAGTTAATTCCTAATTAGTTTCTATCAATGAACTGAGCCATCTGTCGAAGTTAACGGAAATCAAGATGAATACGGTGCAGAGACGTTTGTTTTTAAATATAACTTTACCCAAACACCTACAATGTTGTCTGTATCTGTTCTAACTAATCAAAATGTTTACTTTTTGTTTTGTTTGGTTTTCTATACGATATTTATTTGAATATAATATTGTTTGTCTTATTGTTGTTACAACACCGTAGAGAACCTGTAAAAATAAATACTTTAGTTACTTGAGGATATCGTATTTCATTGAATGGGTCTCAGGCACTTGTCCCACCGTCGACGATGAGCGAGAAACGATTAGAGCTAGTTACTAGAAATGAGTAGGCGAGCAGCGAGAAGAGTGTAGTTTTGTCGCTCGGCTGTAAGCGAGTGTTCCAGTGCGACGGCCGCCAAGCTAATATCTCTCGCGAGTTTTATAGCTCTTGTCGCTGCGACAAAAGAGTCAAGAGAGAGTTCTCGCCGGCAGTGTAAACAGCCAGCGATCAACTATTAATATATATGTCTCTTTTACTCACACAAGATCTTTTGTTCGTTTCTTGAGCGAGAAAATAGTTGATAGCCAATCGCTTCCTCGCCGGCGGTGAGACAACTGCTTTTACTTCACACCGAGTACTAAACCC
Organism: Choristoneura fumiferana; assembly: GCF_025370935.1. NCBI lineage: Eukaryota > Metazoa > Arthropoda > Insecta > Lepidoptera > Tortricidae > Choristoneura > Choristoneura fumiferana. The sequence continues at coordinate 17,353,128 of NC_133494.1, read as the reverse complement.
TAAGCTCATATAAACTTCGCAGTGCCTGAGTGACAGGAAGAAGACGAGCGGGTTCTGTATGTTAAACATATATGTGTAGCATAGATGTACTTGTACCGCAGAAGGAATAAAAAATATTTCTGTTCATTGATATCCTCCGCAAAAATTATAGCAACGCGGTGGGAATCGAGTTCTTACAACGCCATCACCAAGAGCGCTATTTAAATCTTCATATTTGTCAACAGCCAAAGCAAGAGGTCCAGCAGCAGGCGCCAATAACGCACCCACTGTTCGGCGTGGAGCCTCCCCAGCACGTGCCCCTGAACCCTCAGTACCCGCAGCAGTACCCGAACCAGCAGTTCCCCGGACAGTACCAACAGTACCCCGGCCAGTACGACCAGCACCAGGGCCAGTATGCGCCTGGCACGCAGTACCCTCAACAGGTCGGTTTGGGACACATTTAACAGTTTCATGGATCCGAAGCAATATGCTAGTCTTCTTTCGACACGTCCCTATAGTAAATGACATTAAACGCTCATAAAGTTTCGTATTAAGATACGTCATTGCAAATGTGTCGCATGGACGGACGTACCAGTGAAACCGCACATGAGGCACATGTGCCTCATTAATCTGTGAACTGTGACCACTGACACTATTCAAGTCAAAATGAACCTGCAAACTCTTGCACGATTGGACCCAAAAACAAACAGGGCAAGTTAAATAAAAGTTTGTGAAAATATATAAACTTGAGTGGTTCCCCCGCGTTCAATATTTGCAGTGGTGCAGTTAACTTTTTCGCCTCCCCCCCTCCACTTGGAAAATAAAAATAAACAACTCAAACGCAACTAAGACACAAACAAAACCGCGACCACTACTTATAGTTCGGACACGTGTGTCACCTCCCTCTGAGGCGTCATCAGCAAATGTTGGTACTCCGATGGTCGGTCGAAGAATCTCATAGATCATTCTTTGAATTTTCAGACGGCGAGTCCCGCGCCGGCACCTGCGCCCGCGGTGGAAGCAGTGCCGGTGCAGAAAGCGCCCATACCGGACCAGCATGCGGTCATGCAGAGCGTGCTCGACGCCATCCGGGCTGAGTGCCTCAACAGGGCGGCCAACCCGGTAACTATACGCAGCTTGACATAGGAGCCCCGCACCGGCGGTGCAGAGGGCGCCCATACCGGACCAGCATGCGGTCATGCAGAGCGTGCTCGACGCCATCCGGGCTGAGTGCCTCAACAGGGCGGCCAACCCGGTAACTATACGCAGCTTGACATAGGAGCCCCGCACCTGCGGTGCAGAGGGCGCCCATACCGGACCAGCATGCGGTCATGCATCTATAACCAGCATCTTTTCTTCCTCACCAATCCCAAACCTCTTCATTAAATTTCCTTTCTTCTTCCAGCACCAGCCTTCATTCTTATATTTTTCTTTTGTATTTGCAATGGTAATAAAGAAGTACCGGGAAATACAAAAAAGGGATTGGAAGCTTACTTGTATATTGCAATTATAAAAAAAAGTTATCAACAATGGAGCCATCACAAACAGGACCAAAACAGATTTTTTCATGTACATTGTTTACCTTGATTTTTTTTTCTTACCGAAGTTGTTTGTTTGACAGCAAATGAAGAGGAAATTAGAAGACGTGCAGCGGCGGTTGGAGACGTTGTATGATATGCTGCGAGAGTACAGGGTCAGTTGTCCAATGTTTTCTTACAAGCTATTAATTAGTAATCTTACTGGTGACCCGAGTACAATTGTACTCGCAGGTGGTAGGACCTTGTACAAGGTCCGCCCAGATTGCTACCACCATCTCGCTCGCTAATCCTGCCGTGAAGCAGCAGTGCTTGCACTGTAGTGTTCCGGCGTGGAGAGTAAGACAGCCGGTGAAATTACTGGCATTTGAGGTATCCCATGTTAGGCCTCTAGGTTGGCAATGGCCCTGGTGTTGCAGATGTTTATGGGCGGTGGTGATCTCTTACCATCAGGAGACCCACTTGTTCGTTTGCCATGCAGTCGAATAAAAAAAATAATTGTGGCAGCGATATTTAGATTATTTTTGAGTCCGTAGTATGTATGTAAACTCTTTATTGTACAAAATAAGTAAACAAACACAAATAACAAATATATGTAGAAAGGCGAACTTATCCCTTTAAGTTCCGTACTTCAAATGAAACAAACCCGTACATGATCACTTGCTAGTTTGTGTGGTGTCTCTAGAGAGACAGATAGACAGAGGCCTGTCTGGTGCGTCCCAAAAAAAATTTAGTTACAGTTGATACGATAAAAAGATATGTTCTTTTGAAAGTTAATTTAGGTTAGACAGACAAACCTTTTCACACGTTTTATCTATCAAAGAAAAACAGATGGCACCACAAATGTCACATAACATATCAGGAATCCATCAATCACTGGTGAATCAGTTTCTAAATCTAACAATTCTTCCCCAGCTCTCGGAGTCGGCATTAAGCTCCCTCCACACTTGCGTGCAATACGCGCAGTCTTCGGACTACGACAATGCCCTCCACGTGACGACTTCGCTGGCGACCGGCGCCGACTTCGCGGCGGTCGCGTCCTTCCTGCCGGGACTCAAGTCGCTGTTCCAAATGGCGGCCCAGCTGCAAGTGTACGCGCGGTGAGCTCGGTCGACGCGCTCGTAGTTTCGGCGGCTGCCGGTAGGTGTCGCTGTTTTTAATTTGGAGTTTTTTTTTACGTAAATTACTTGTTTTATCAATGAAAATATTGCTATTAATGTGTGATGTCGGTAAGCAAGGTAACTGTTTTGGTCAATAATTCCTTTTTTTGTTTATAATGTGCAAACTGTGACGTTGGTCACAGCGTATTTTTTTGTGAAATAGAAATTCATTGGTTCCTAATTATTAAGGTGTTTAGTCCAAAAATAACTGGAGAAATGAGGGCGCCACTGCGGAACTGTCATATTTTTACATTAAATGCTTGCATATGGCAAACATTACTTTATGAAACATTGGAGTCCTCATTATTTCGTCTTACACTTTTTAGTTTCGGACTTTTAACTTTTTATATAAAATTGATAGCAGCGACATCTAGCGGTTAGTTTATAAAATGCAATTAAGTATGGATGAAAAAGCGAAATAATGAAAATCAGGCCTTTTAAATCCATCAACTTACACGATTATTAAACCCCCAGGCTTATTGGGCTAGCGATTAAAGTGAGATGTACATAATTTCCATCCCACTTTAACAAAATAGCTCCATATTTGCCAGCGCGAGAAATCTAGGGTTATCACTTTTATATCCATTTTGATGCAATAGAAAATTGTATGTATTGAAAATTATAGCTAGCGCATAATATGAGTTTACCTCTTATGTATCAAGATAATTATGTTCTTCTATTTTTAAATATGAATATAAATGTACTGCCCTTAAAGTTTCATCAAAACGTTAAATAGTGAATGTTATTATGCATAATCCAGAGAAATCGTTAGAATGCGTCACTGAAATAAATTCTATTTTATTTTACTAGGTAGGTATACCTATCAAATTAAAAAGAGAAAATATATATTGTTTGAAGTATTTTTACAGTTATTACCTTGCTTATAAAATTAAACTGCATTGGTTTGTTCGTTCCTATAAATTAATTTCCTAATGCCATTTATACTAACTCAATGATTGTTAATATTATATTTTGGCAACGTCAATGCACGTTTAAAAAGATTTTCATAATGGTGCCTTTTTTAACGATACTGCTCAATAATAATAACCATTTAAATCCTCATTTCAAAAATATCAAGGCTATCTTATATGGTTAAGTTGTTACTTACGAGAGTTATTGTTTATTGGTGCATTTAAATAATTTAATTAGGGCTTAATAATAGCAGTGATTCATTTCTTATTCGAATAACACTTTAATTTATCTATGCCTCCTTTAAATGCTATTCAAATAAATGTTACTGGCGTATAAGTAGACCAAAGCACGTTTATAACCTTAAAACTACTATTACGTAACCGAGGTATAAAAGCTAATACAAACATTAACTATTTGCGCAGCGTCGACAACCCTGCTGAAGTTGCGGTTCCTAAAAGCGCGCAAGTTAGGAGTGTAACATCTATCCATACGTTTGTAATATTCTTTAAAGTTAGTGTGTTTTAAGTGAATTTGTTTCAATGAACCTCCAAAGACACTAATAAAACATTGTATGCGTGTGCTATCGTACTGATTATGACGACTAATGTAAATTAATATATTATTGCATGATAAATAACAATGTATTATAGATTTATTATTATAACAATAAAAATATATTTTTAGAAATTACTTATCGTTTTTTATTTATCCTTGTAAGGTCTTCGAATAAAATAGTTCATTGCTCATGTTTTGTAGACTAAGATGAAAAACGAATGTAATTTTTACATACGAAATATACCGGTGTAGCCGAGTGATTTGACGTGGCCTGTCAAGCAGGGGATCTTGGGTTCACTTCAGGGCTTGCACTTTAGAGTTTGTCGAAATTTAGGTGTGTAGTTACACTTAAACTCTTCACCGCCACAAAACAAACGAAGTGACGTGCTCTGTACGCCACAGAAAAACCAGCGACAAATCAACTTGATTTTTAATTCTATTGCAGAAGGATTCATTTCGAGTTGAATGTTGGTCATGTGTAGATGACCGTGGCGTGTGCGGCATTCCATTGGCTGTCATAACTGTGGCGGTGAACAGGTTAATACGGCTGATTTATGGCGGTAGCTACGCCCCTTTACGGTCACCAACACCGATATCTGACAGCAAAGCGTACATAAACATCTGATACTACTCTACAGGCCTATATGTATATAGAGGGGCGGGTGGGCCGTGCCCACCCCAGTATGGTCTTGTGCCCACCAAAGGATGTTGGGCTACCGATTCTAAATTCTATAATACCATAGACAATGTATAGTAACGTCCTTGATCAGGGGCGTACCCAGCTTCTGGCCTTTGGGCAAGTCAGATTTTTTTAGGTCAGATCGCCCGCGCTTGTTTTGTCATACACACTACACAAAGACACCTATATGAAACACAAGGTATATGTAGTATGTAGAGATACATTGCAATACTCTTTTGTGTAGGGCAAACACCCGCAAGGGATCCTGCTTCATAGGTAAACGGGGCATAATATATTGTAGAACATACAATTTCCAGGGGGGGGCAGCTGCCCTCCCCTGCCCCCCCCTGCGTACGCCCATGTCCTTGATAATACTGTATCTTCACACAAAAATCCAGGCCAGGCTCCCCTTGAAAAATAACTCTAGATACGCCAATGTACGACTATTTCTAGGGTCGGTAGCACGTGTCAGGTATTTTTGCACGCTGTGCTGTGGCAGATATTAAATGCAGGTGTACATATTTAAGCCGAAGAAGATGATGGTCTTCTCTTGCTATACTCGTACTTACCAGTTTAGGTAGACCTGCAAGAAAAACCATGCAAGTTGTGATACCGCTCGATTGACCACTGCGAATTCTTTAGCTTTATGATGACCTCGCAATGTAGGCACAGTCACCAGCATTAATATCTGCCACAGCGGAGCGTGCAAAAATATCTGACACGTCCTTCCGGCTCTAGAAATAGAGTCGTATCAGATATTTATGCACGCTTGTTGTGTCAGATATTGGTGCTGGTGACTGTACCTACAGTAACTGGCGCAATTTTTTAAACATAAATAAGCTTCCGTTTGACCACAATCACGTCTGATGGTGAGCATTGTAGCGATCAGGGAACACAGACGCTGGCAGAGCATTCCAATCCTAGCTGTTCGGATAATAGAACGAGCGAAGTCTTGACTTGCAGGCCTAAACCGTGTTTTACGTTTAATTCCGCACGCAATCATCCCGCGGTACGTATATTAATTGCTTCAACAAACTGCAGCGTACATCCATTGTCCTAAACGGTCCCGCCGAGTATCGCTGAGCTTAAACGCTTCGTGTACTACCAGGGCCGTAATTATAGAAATGGCCCGCCCGGCGCCTAGTGGTTTGTTCCTCTAGGGTCTTTTGTGTTGACTCGATGACAATTTTGTGATGCCAAATCTCGCCGCTAATAACTGGCATGGCACGCCACAGGACGGTTGTTTATAAGTTAAGTTTTTGGCGTAGGTAGTTGGAAATTTTGTGAACTACACTAGTCGAGTCCAAAAAGTGGGCGCGAAAATAGAGAAGCTTATCTATTTCTTGCTATTTAGCGCTGGCGCAACTTTTTATAGTAAACAGTTCTGAATCTCCACTGTACATTTTCACAAAATGGAAATGGAAATAATTCCGATCCGCATTAGCGATCCCTTCAAATAGCGAACCTACTGTGTTAAAAATAAAGTTGTGTTAAATACTTGTGATGTATACATATCATTTAATAATATTGTAAATCTGTTTAAAAAATATATATACCTCGTTGAGTTTCTTGCCGGATTCTTCTCAGCAGAGGTTTTTCCAAACCGGTGGTAGATTTTTTTTGACATTCATAAGGGCTTGTTATAGCCTAAATTGAATAAAGATATTTTGACTTTGACTTTGACTTTGAAAAGAAATGATATCATTTTCTTATTTGAGTCACAATTTCAATCTTAAACACCGTTTAAGGTTAATAATTGTATGGAGGTGACAGATATCGTACCGGGAATATTTTGGCATCCAGGGAGCAGTGAGGAGCGTATCCAACGATTGCGTACTCCAGAACGGCGGGATGTACTCGACGTCATAATAAGCGAAACAGCGACACTGTACCGCTGTGCAAGTACAGTAAGTACAGCGTGTTCTTACAGGAGGCAAAGATTATAGAGTGTCTCAATTTATTTTTCATGTAATGTTTGTTATTGTTAAATTTTAATCCAATGTAACGTGATCTATAACGTAGGTAGTTCATTGGAAGAGGAAGTTTTTAACTAACTTTCTGTGTATTTTACGTACCTACCTAATCATTAATTGTTAGGTAAGTACGTAAATTGCGTATTTTAAAACGTAATCTGTAACCTGATTTTATTTTGTTTGGTTTGGTTTAAGTAATTTAGTTTAATACTTTTCTTTAGACACATTATACCTATTCACAAAAATTATTTAATTTTATTTATTTAAAAGTCGAAAGCTGTGGTGGCCTAGTTGTTTGCCCTATCGCCTCTCAAGCAGAGGGTCGTGGGTTCAAACCCCGGCTCGCACCTCTGATTTTTTCGAAATTCATGTGCGGAATTACATTTGAAATTTACCACGAGCTTTGCGGCGAAGGAAAACATCGTGAGGAAACCTGCACAAACCTGCGAAGCAATTCAATGGTGTGTGTGAAGTTCCCAATCCGCATTGGGCCCGCGTGGGAACTATGGCTCAAGCCCTCTTACGTATATAGGCTGGGATGATGATGATGAAAAGTCGAAAAAACGGTGTACTTTTTTGGAGTTCCCATCATGATGAGAGTTTAGCAAAAATCTGGATTCCGACTGCCTTTCATAGTTTGCACGTGCGAAACTGCGGGTAAAAACTAGTTAGAAACATCATCATCATCATCATCATCATCAGCCCGAAGACGTCCACTGCTGGACAAAGGCCTCCCCCTTAGAACGCCACAATGAACGACAACTTGCCACTTGCATCCACCGGTTTCCCGCTACTCTCACGATGTCGTCAGTCCACCTGGTGGGAGGCCTGCCAACGCTTCGTCTTCCGGTTCGTGGTCGCCACTCGAGGACTTTTCTCCCCCAACGGTTATCTGTTCTTCGAGCGATGTGGCCTGCCCATTGCCACTTCAATTTGCATATTTTTCCAGCTATGTCAGTTTAGTTCTTCGACGAATTTCCGTATTCCGGATTCTATCGCGCAAAGAAACTCCAAGCATAGCTCTCTCCATAGCTCGTTGCGTGACTTTGAGCCTCTCTAAGAGGCCAACAGTTAAGGACCACGTCTCAGCGCCATAAGTCATCACTGGCAACACACATTGGTCGAAGACTCTAGTCTTCAGGCACTGCGGAATATTGGACGAAACATAACACAGTACAAATAATGCTCAATATTTGTTCCGTCCGCGGACAGACAGATTCATATCTGTCGAACTTACATCCTGAACGTCTTTTGTTCAACTTTAACAATAGTTTGTTACATTCGAGTTAAGGGCCAGCTCTCTAAGATTGCGTTAACGATAAAATAACTGTTATTTGTATACGCCGAAATGGTAACAGAGTCACTACAAAGAAGATATCTATATTCGTTTATTTTAGCTTTTTCACACTGGTTTATTTTTATACAGTAGGTCATCATCATCCCAGCCAATATACGTCCTACTGCTGGGCACAGGCCTCCTCTCAGAACAAGAGGGATTGGGCCATAGTTCCCACGCGGGCCCAGTGCGGATTGGGAACTTCGCACGAACCATTGAATCGCTTCGCAGGTTTGTGCAGGTTTCCTCACGATGTTTTCCTTCACCGCAAAGCTCGTGGTAAATTTCAAATGTAATTCCGCACATGAATTTCGAAAAACTCAGAGGTGCGAGCCGGGGTTCGAACCCACGACCCTCTGCTTGAGAGGTGATAGGTCAAACCACTAGGCCACCACGGCTTTACAGTGCACAGTAGGTACTCGTAGTTTTTTTTGGCGCGCCAAAACCACTTCGCTGCCACAATTACTGTCAAAATCACTTTTTCACTTGTCATGCTCGTAAAGTTCGTGTCTATGATGTATCTAGGCGACATAAAATGACTTTATGCTCTAGTGCATAAAATAAAATCTTCGTCTAAGACCAACATAGGTAAGACCAAGGTAATCAGGTGTCAACAGCCACAAACAGAAAAGTTTCTACATATTTTTTTAATATTTTTAACCAATCGTAATAAATCAATAAAATGGAATTATTATAATAATGCATAAAAAATGGGAGGTACGCCGTACCGGCTCGGGTGGCTACACGAACGTCTGGGTAAAATGGCTCGTTTTATGCTCTTGTTGTACAATCTACTATTTTTACTCTGACCGTTGGCACGCTTTTAGAAATAAATTAAATCAATTGGTACCTATATTTTATTATTAAATCAACTCGCTTTCACGTAAAAAAATACAGCATCGAATTCGCTTTATCCGTATAAAAAATGGAACCGACTTCAAAAACTTGAAATTAATTTTCTACTAGTTTCAAGTCGGTGCCTCAGCACGAGCCAGCAGGAGTCCAGCCAGAAGGAGGAGCCAGGAGGAGGGCTATAGTCGTCTACCTGACATAGGTACATACTATATTGGGCTTCAATCACTCCTGCTGGCTCGTGCTGAGGCACCGACTTCAAACTAGTAGAAAATTATTTTCAAGGTTTCCAAAAGTCCATTCCATTTTTTTGTTAAAATTTCGTTTTCATGGTTTTTAGTGATTTGTAGCCAAAGTTTATCTCACAACGATTCCATTAAGCTCAAACACGGCATAGTTATATTATTTTATAACAGAGTACCGGTACCTACGGTCTTCTTTTTCAGGTCCAGTTCACCAAATGGTACTTTCTGAATGTCAATATACATGGTGTTAAAATGTCAAAATCGCTATAGGTGTGTTTTAAAAATTCGAGGGTTGAACTCGATTTCTCTAAGATCCCATGATCAGATCCTGACTTGGTGTCAATGGGACCACCTCGACATTATGTCGTTTAGGACCAAAAAAATAATTTTGAAATTCGGTCCACAATTGGCGGAGTTATCGCGTAAAAAACACACACAAAAAAACATAGACGAATTAAGAACCTCCTCCTTTTTTGAAGTCGGTTGAAAATAAATAGTGAATGTAGTGAGCAAGCAAGCCTTAACGCAGTAAGTAGGGTAGCAAATACTCGTACCACGCAGGTTGTATGATCGAGACACTGTGTCTTCGCACGTTTCCATTGCAATAGCCGGATAAAGTTAGAAATTATTTCAAACTCAAACTCACAACATTTATTGAGAACAAAAACACACTATATCACAACAAAAGCACAGTAAAAACATAAATAGAAGAAGAGAGAAAAATTAGAGACATTGTGCTGTAGTGTGATGCCAAAAGGACTCAGCTCAGCATGTGCCGTAGCCCTGTATTTAAATTCGGAATTGCTCGCTACGCTTCATTTTTGACCGATCGAGCTCAAAGCGCGAATAAAGCGTCTCCATTTCAGCTTGGGCGATGCTATCGTATATCTGCCCAACCGGTTCTTGTTGATCGCATTTCTCACCCGATTGTTGTGACATTTTGTAAGCAGTTTCGATAATTTTATTTACGTTTGTTTATGAATTTTATGAATGAATAGTTCATTCACTGGGAGACGACCGGTTGTTGGGGGTCCGAGGCAAAACTTTTTTTCAATGAAGTGGGGCGCCGTCTTCGTGATAGAGGTCTTGACCCCCGCTCTGGGTCGTTTCTGGTGCAGAGGTTGTCCATCGCCGGTCAACGCGGCAACGCGGAGTGTATTGGGCACCTTTGCACCAGGTATGAAGCGGGGCGCGTTATTTGACTGATTGTGTATTTGTCTGACCTTTGTGTATTTGTTTTAATTTTAGTAACTTGACATGTATTGGATTTTAAATTGAAAGAAGACATATTTCCTTTTAAAAATACACCATATTAATTTGTATCTTTCAGTTATTACGCGAGGTCTGCAAGTCTGCAACTCACAGGACATGGTAGGTGGCCCAGTGGTATGACCTCCTCTCAAACAGAGGAGCTTGGATCTAATCTCGCAGTTGTGAGTTTTTGGAATTTTATGTGCGAAATTACATTCGAAGTTAACCACAAGCTTTTCGGTGAAGAAATCTGTACCACCTGCAAAATTCAGTGGTGTGAATGTAATTCCCGACCAGCACTGGGCCCGCATGGTTTATTACTACGGCTGGAGCCCTCTCATTCTGATAGGAAGCCTATGGACGGGGTGTATATACGTACCTACCACTTCAGGGCACGCACTGGCCTTCTCTCAGAAAGAGAAAATGATGAAAATTAAATATTTATGGTTCACTAATGTTTCGCAACCAACGTTTGGCAACCTGATTCATTTAGAAAATTTTGATTTCGCCACTGCTTAATATTTCTGAAACTGTAAATATATCAGGATTTTTATAAAACTGCCCTAACCTTACCTAAAGAGCTCCACACGATGACCCTGAAATAAATCCTGAAATATTTACAATTTAACAGCCTTATTCATAAAAAATTAGAGCCTCCTCGAAGGCTCCTTGAAGGTCCAATGCTAAAAAACATGATTCATAAACGTCTGTTAGCGCTAATCAGTCGATCAAGGCTCTGCTAAAGTTAGAGGACCGTAGACTCTCCTTTATTTCCCTGCTAAGTCACAAAATGACCGCTACATTTTGGAACAGCTGACTTTGACAAGAGCAAAAAACCATACTGAAGATATTTATAGTGAAAGTAGGGTTACGCAAAGATAAAAAAACAGGAAAATTTATTTTCAGGAATTTGTATTTAAAAATCCTCTAAATTAGGTATTTATTACTGCTACTTTACTAACAATAAATATGAAAAAAAAAATTAGGATGATTAACATAATTACGGCTTTTTGCACTTAGGTATACGGAAATGGCGGGAAAACAAACATCTCGCTTTTTATTTTTTTTCCTGCTAATTTGCTGTCACTGCTGTCTTTTTTTTAAATTATCGATGAGACCATCTTTTGTCTTTGATTTGTCAAGATGGCCAACATAACGTCTATCAGTAGTCTATCAGCAGCTCAACAACCAGCAGACTGCTAGCAAGCGTTTATGAATCATACTTCTTGACAACCGTCTAACAAGCTTAATCAGTCTGCTGAGTAACAGACCGATCAAACCTCAATTAAGGTTTTTTTATGGTTGCCAAACGTTAGTTGCGAAATGAACGGATACCTGAAAAAATACTTATAAATTAGCAACTTTTGAGAAGTGACAGCTAATCTTATTTGAAATTTCTTTCCATCGGATATCGTGCGTGTATGGAGCTAAGGCCACGTCTCGGGATTAGCGGCGCGCAACGAGGTCGCCCGCGGGCCGGGCGGGATTAAAAATAATACACGGGCCACGGAGAACGGATGGGGCCACTGCATCCAACTCACTAGTGCAAGGTTTTGTACTAGAAATTCAATACTGCTATTTTGTGGCTCAGTCATGAGTAGCGCAATACAAATCAAAGAAAATTTAGTGTTAAGTATCTAGTTTAGTTTTTATAGTAAGGTGGCACCGAGCTTCTAGCGCTAATAAATATGGATATGTGGAAGAGGGGGGAGGCAGTGCGGTGTCTCAAACCTAGCTTTTAGGGTTCCGTAGTCAACTGGAAACCCTTATAGTTTCGCCATGTCTGTCCGTTTGTCTGTCTGTCTGTCTGTCGGCGGCTATGCTCAGAGAGAATTTTTTAGGGTACCTCCTATAGACGTAAGGTGGGGTGATTTTTTGTTCTCGACTAACCAAATAGTGTTGTGTATCGTTGGATAGGTCTTTTAAAACCATTGGGGGGTTGCTACGACTGATCTGTTTGCGAAATATTCAACTTAAAAAGTGCAAATTTTCATTAAAATCGAGCGTCCCTTCCTCTAAAATCTAAACTGTTTGGTGGAAAAAATTGAAAAAAATCATAACGGTAGTAAATATAAAAAAAATACAAGGAAAATTATAGCGGCTAAGATTGCTCGAGAATTATTAATAGTTTAAGAGTAAACAGCAGCCTAAGGTATAAAACATACCTAAACTTGGAAGATTCCGTACACAATGGGAAATCCTTAGAAAAATATTACTTGATTTTTTCGTAATGGCTACGGAACCTATCCAAGCCGTGTCCGACACGCTCTTGGCCGGTTTTTATCATTCGAGCCCTCATGACCCGCCGCTCAGTGGCGTGGCGTGGGTATCAGAGCCGTGCGACATTTATTTTGTTATGGAATTATCATCATCATCCCAGCCTAAACACGTCGCACGTGGCACAGCCCTCTCAGAATGAGAACACTTGGGCCGTAGTTCCCACGCGGGCAAAGTGTAGATTGGGAACTTCGCCACCACCATCATACCATTAAATTGTTATTGTATTTTTATTTTTTTACATGGGACACTTGACACCAATTGACCTAGTCCCAAACTAAGCAAAGCTTGTACTATGGACACTAGGCAACGGATAAACATACTTATATAGATAAATACATACTTTAATACATATTAAACATCCAAACCCGAGAACAAACATTTGTATTATTAAGTAAGAATCGAACCCGGGACCTTAAGCTTCCTAGTCAGGTTCTCTAACCACTTAGCCATCCGGTCGTCAAACCAATAAGGACCCAATGAACTTCCCAAGTTCCGCCGTTTTTATTCAATCCCTACATTACCCCTTGTTTATTAATGTGGATTGAAAAAATATTCTCAATGCAGTTCCAGCCTTCGAGCTCCATGGCACGGACAAATGTCAAATGAAAGACGTTTATCTGTATGCGAATTTGTTGCATTGTGCTGCATCGAATGCACTCCTGCTCAGCGCGGCGGAATGCTGGATGAATGACGTCTTTGTATAATGTTGGAATAGACTTTTTAGTTTTGCTGGTGCATTTTGAAGAGTTTATTTCTACAAGCTTTTATTTATCTTGCAACGTTTTTACTTACCAGTATTGTGGTTCAAACTTTGCTAACCACTTTTCAGCCATTTCCTTGGTGTGTCTCATACCTTAGACCCACTTGCAGTAAACACATAAATCGAGTTAGCGTTAAGCTCAGTTTAGTAGTGTCAAATTGTGTGGAACTGTCAAGCTTAAGCCTTAACTACTAAATCTAGATATATTTTTTCCTGCAAGACGGCCTCAGTGCCAATACTAAAGTTAGATACTTAACACTGAAAATGTTTAATAAAAACCCATCATTTACTAAAGAAAAACAGCCAAGTGTGAGTCAGCACCAGGCAGCGAAGGTTCCTTACGATTTTGTAGGTATCTATACAGATGAACTACAGAATGACCCTTTAAGGATTCCGTTTTTTCCTTTTGAGATACACAACCCTAAAAAAATTAAAGATTTGGAAAACCCTTGCCTTAGAACAACCAACCAAAATATTCAAATAGCTCAAACTATATCTATATCTATTGGAATACTAATAATACTAGCTTTCAATAGTGTACCGAAATTGCTTTGTACCAATATTATATTAAGAATTTCCCCACAATCGCAATATTCTGGGTGCATATCAAATTGAGATTTAGTGCAGCAGTTGCCGATGTCCTCACAAAATGGCGGACACGGCGGGACCGTATCAAATTAATGTTTGTTCTTTAATATATCGACATTCTAATCTTAGATTTGTTTTGAAACAAGGTATCTAAGTACCACGTTGAGTTTCTTGCCGGTGTCTTTGCAATATTCGGCTGACTTGGTCATTGGTCAACTACTTTGGTCGTAGAAATGTGTCTTCATGCAGTTCCTCCACCTCCACACTGCAAGAACACACACAAATCACACATACCCATCTATCACCAACACCACACTACATTGATGCGTTTTAAACTGATAGCATGGTGAACGCTTACAATTAGGGATGGGCCGAATATTCGTTTTATATTCGGTATTCGGCATATTCGGCAGATTTACCGAATATTCATGTTCGGCTGAATATTCGGCTAAATCACCGAATATTCGGCAAAGTGGTAATTACTCAAAATGTTTACTGTATTGAGCCATGTATGAGTTCAGTGTTAAATGTGTTATTTTTGTGAGGTACAGTGAGGCTTTATATTTTTGTTGACACTGTAGCTTTATTTCCAATAACAGCAGATAAAAAAGATGGTTATTAATTTTTAATCAAAATATAAGTACTAAGAACTTTATAATAAAATAATTTGTTAATATAATCGATCAGGTCTTTATCATGAGAAATTAAGCAAGTTTTTTGGTTAACTCAAGTTAAATTACATTTAAAATATTAAAAATGAATCATATTTCTAGTTTCTACTTAGGAATCAATTATGCCGAATATTCGTTCCGGTAAAAGTTTTACCGAACATTCAGCCGAATATCCGTATTAGGTGAAACCCAGTGTTTGGCCAATCTCTAGTTACAATAGGTACCTACCTACCTTAAAGAAATGAGCTCTGGTTAAGTAGTTGTCAGTGTAGTATGGTGGTGGTGATGATTCAGTTTGTTTAATCTGTGTATGTTCTTACAGTGTGGAGGTGGAGGAACTGCATGAAGACACATTTCTTGCATAAACGTAGCTATAATAAGGTCGCGGGTGAGCAAAGCTTATTTCAGTATTCTGGGTATAAGAACTGCGCTCGTAAACTCGTATCAGATATAGATATTGTCTAGAGAGTTTTTATATTTATTACTTGTACCATCAGCCAAATAAGTGGTCTATCAATTTTTAAACAAGTTTCTATCAAATGAATATGTCGCTAAAGTCGAACATTCAAGTTGCCAGACACGTCTACTTATTGGCATTACGAGTATTGTTTTTGACATGCAAACGATTATCAACTTTAGGGTGGTAGACCACATATTTGGCTGATGGTACATAAACTGCTAGCAACATCTCTAAAAACCAAATACCCGCATTCCCTGTTCACGTAGCTACACATACCACATACCTACCTACCTCAGTGATCAAACAAGGGTGATTCATACATAAATACCTGATCGTAAATAGATCAATAATTGGTACAGCTATCGTGTGTGTCATGTAGTATTATGCGTCAATGGATTTGAGATAAATAGTTGTTTTCGATTGTCTATATCCATCAACAATAAAAACATCGAATAAAAATAAAAAATATTTGAGTAAAGGTACCTATTGTAACTAGAGATGGGCCTAACACATGGGTTTCACCTTATACGGATATTCGGCGGAATGTGCGGTAAAACTTTTACCGAACCGAATATTCGGCATAATTGAACATACAAAGTATTCGAAGTGCACCGTATTTTTTTGATTTCCGGTAACTGAGGTTTTTCGTTTATAAGTGTACAATACTTTTATTCAGTATTAGGTAATTTCGGGTCCTTCTTACTCAGAATCACAAGCACTATTGATTATGATAAAGAAAAAAAGTCCCCAATTTCATTTTTTATTTGTGTCCATTTTGTAACGACCCATATTTAAAACTATATGAAGTAAAGGTCACAGAACTGACAAAAATAGGGAGACTTTTTTATTTTCTCGTCTCAATCAACGTAATTCTACTCTCCAGACACACAATAAACGTTTACTTTTATTCTCTTAATCCAATTGAAAAACCCACAAAACCTTTTTAAGCACTTAAAATTAATAATTAACGACGAAGACGTCGGTCCGCCATGTAATACTCGTACATCAAGAAACAAAGGGACGTAAAATGCCACCCTAGGGCAGTTTCATGCACCTATGTGAGCACTCATTATGTGGGCTTTTTTAATTTTCGCTGCTGCACAAAGGTTTTTGTTGCTTTGGTATTGTTTTTAACTTGCAACACAAAAGGCTCAGTGGACTTAGCACAGCATAAAACATTAATCCCCCCAATAATATGCAACGTGTGTCTACCCTGTCTGGTCAAAGACGAACAGTAGAATGTGTTGATTACGGCATTTCTACTCCTTGTATAAAAGTCTATATGGTGGTAATGTTTTTGTCTCTTTTTAGGGTTCCGTAGCCAAAGTGGCAAAAACGGAACGCTTATAGTTTCGCCATGTCTGTCTGTCCGTCCGCGGCTTTGCTCAGAGACTATCAATGCTAGAAAGCTGTAAAGCACGAATATATATGTAAACTATGCCGACAAAATGGTACAATAAAATTTAAAAAAAATAGTTTTTAGAGTACCTATAGACGTAAAGTGGGGGTGTTTTTTTTTCTCATCCAACCTTATAGGGCGAGGTATCGTTGGATAGGTCTTTTAAAACCATTAGGGGGTAGCTAAAACGATTAAAATCGAGCGCCTCCCCCCCCCCTCTAAAATCTGAACCGGTGGCTGGATTTTTTTTTAAATTCAGGATGGTAGTTATTATATCAAACTTACAAGGAAAACTATAACGGTTAAGTTTTCTGGAGAATTATTAGTAGTTTTAGATTAAATAGCAGCCTAAGGTACAAAATATACCTAAATTTGGAACATTCCGTACAAAAAATCTCTCCAAATCAAATCAAATCAGTCAAATCTCTTTTTATGTATACGTGTGTCATTTTCAAGGGAAATAATTATTATTATTATTATTATTATTATTATTATTAAAATGCCAAATCCTTAGAATAATATTACTAAATTTTATCGTAATGGCTACGGAACCCTATTTCGGGCGTGTCCGACACGCTCTTGGCCGGTTTTTTCTCTGAAACCATTTATTATTCAGAATTGTTATGAAACAAACCTAACCTAACCTATAGAGTGCATGAAGACCATTTAAAAATGTATGAAAAACGTATCGTTTCAGCGGGAAAAAAATTATGACTAACAATACCTAATTAAGTATGACAAACATTATATTATGACATAACATTATGGCAGTCGAAAGAATCCCATAAAAACTCATACCAAATGCCATAGTATTAACGTAGAAACAACAAATTTACGATTTAATACCTGGAACATTATACTAATTTTATTTTGAAAACATATTGAAAACTGAACTGAAATTGTTTCCATTGTGTATGTTAATTTCCATTGTGTTGTTTACAATATGTAATTGCACCGAATCAAATAAATAAACAGTTTTTTTATAATAATAATCATAATAATAATTTATTCATCAGACAACATAGATCCATTTAGTCACATTAAAATTAAAATACTTAGAACATTCCCGCGAAGGATCTCAAATCGGGATTCCCCAGTTTATAGTATAAGCAAAATTCAACTTTTATCTGAGTGCTTCGTAATATAAGTTCACGAAACGACATAAAAGTATATCCAACATCAGCAAATTATATTACAGTGGCTAGTAAACATTAAGTGCCATTAGAGCCATAAAAAATTCTATATTACTGCAATTGTGAATTGCCCACAATTTGGCAAATGAGTGGCGTCGCCCCCTTATGGCTATTACAGCTCTCTTTTATCGCATTAGAATGTGGGATGTAAGAAAGCTGTGCAGTGCTACCCGAAATTCTTTGCTGATTGATATAATGTTAGAGGAACATGGTTCTCTGCCCTTTCCCTCCATGTGCGGAACTATATTTGAAATTTACCACGAGCTTTGCGGTGAGGAAACCTGCACAAACCTGCGAAGCAATTCAATGGTGCGTGAGAAGTTCCCAATCCGCACTGGGCCCGCGTGGGAACTATGGCCCAAGCCCTCTTGTTCTGAGAGGAGGCCTGTGCCCAGCAGTGGGACGTATATAGGCTGGGATGATGATGATGATGATCTCCAAGGAATTAGGCTTCGTGAATATCGAAATCTCTTCTTAGTACAATTTATTGAATCAGGCGTTACTTTGCAGAGGTTCATATTAAAGAACTAAAACAATTAAGTACTTTGATCACCCGCGATCTTATGCAACATATGGTGTTCATGCAGTTTCCCCCACCTCCGCACTGTAAGAACACACACAAATCACACAAACCCATCTATCACCACCGCCACACTACGCTGACGCGTTTCAAACTCAACCAGAGCTTATCATCAGAGCAACACAACCGTACACCATACTACCAGATGTAGACTACCATATTCATAAGCGTAGCTATCATAAGGTCGCGGATGAGCAAAGTACTCGTAATTGCTTAAATTCATTCACGTCTAAGAACCCCAAGAAAGGTCCAGGTTTCCTTACGATGTTGTCCTTCAACGTAAAGCTCACGGTAAGCTGTACGAACTCACGAAGCAGTTCAATGGTGTGTCCGAAGTTCCCAATCCTAACTGGGTCCGTGGAGGAACTACAGCTCTGGCCCTCTCACTCTGTGAGAGACCTGTGTCTACGAGTAGTGGGACGTATACAGGCTGGGACGCAAGTAGATTTCTGTAATGTTGAGTAAATATTCAGCGTTTTTACGGCGTTTTTTTTTTCGTCATTACCGTTTGAAAAATATTATTGTAACAGATGATGATCAAGGTTAAATTTTTATGAAAACTAAAGACAATACCGATGCTTAATATAGCGTGCTCAAAATTCTTGCGATTTGTCCTTCCGTCGTGCTAATAAACGAGGGATGGTAATGACGTTTTCACACCTCTCCTTCAGAAAAGTAACTTTTCCTCCCTGACGAGAGGGAGCAAAGTGCAACTTTTCTGTTCAAGGCTTTTCTAAGGGTTCTATTGCAAACGCCATTTTTTGAACTTGATAATTGGAAAGCCACGCCATTTTCTATGCTGGTTGTTCTTTAATATTATTTAGACTTTTATTCAAGTTTTTTAATGCTCGGTGTGAAAAGTTGTATGAGCCACTCGGGAGCAAAATTATTTTCATCTTGGGCGTTAACACTTGAATCCCTCATTACGCTCAAGATTCGCTACGCTCAGGATTCTATTGTAGAATCCTTCGCTACATTCTGGATTCAATATACCGCCCTCGCCGTAAATACACCATTTTGCTTCCTTGTGACACAAATAACTATTAACCGACCAGTCAAAACGCTCGAATATTTACCCATGCCGCATCCACACTGTCGCGGCTCCGGGCCGGCGTGCAACCGACATGACTGATGCGCCTATCTGTCTCTGCGCGAAGACACCGTGTGGCAGCGGCTTTATGTAAGACGGCCGCGACACTAATGGAAACGGAAATATGTTAGTTCAGTCACTCGATAGTTGATGTTAGGGAGATTGTGGTATTAGCATTAGAGAAAATTACGTCCGAAAATCCAGTGGACAAACAGACATACAGGGTCCGTTGTATTTACGTGTCTACCTGCACCGAACAATTAGTCTAATTCAATGAACTAAAAGAATTTCCTTGCTCACCCGCGACCTTACGATAGCTAAGCTTATGCATAGTGTAGTGTGTTACGAGTATGTGTAGTGTGGTGGTGGTGATAGATGGGTTTGTGTGATTTGTGTGTGTTCTTACAGTGTGGAGGTGGAGGAACTGCATGAACACGCATATTTTGCATAAGCTTAGCTATCGTAAGGTCGCGGGTGAGCAAGGAAATTCTTTTGATTCAATAAATTAGCCTAATTCAGTTTATTTACCAAATCAAATCCAATCCTTATTTTTTAAATTGCTCTAAAGCAATAAAGCCACCTTAATTGCTTACATTGGAAAATCTCTATATACCAAAGTTTTCTGTACTGCTTGTTCAGAAAAAAATAGGTTTATCTACCAAGTTATTTTTTAGACTTCGAAGGTAAATAAATGTTATCGATTCAAAGAAATTCAAATTTTATTATTTATTTACCTACATAAAACGTTGTTTTCTACTTTGATCCAACCCAGCCACCCTTACGCTATACTAAAACCTATATCTAATGTACTGAGTATTAACAACATGGTCCTCATCAAGATCATCAGCCTACAGCAGTCCACTGCTGGACATAGGCCTCTTCCATGGCGCCATTATCATCCCAGCCTATAAACGTCCCACACTGCTGGGTACAAAATAAGGATTCATTTATCGCCGACGTAATATAATTTGATATGGGCCAAAAGCCTAATAATATTGTTGTCTTGTATTGTGAATAAATGTATTTTATTTCTTTCTTTCTTTCTAGACTGATAGTTACTTTCGCATTTTCAATATTAGTAGACAAGGATGGAAAACCACAAAGCTGTCTTATTTATTATGTAAAGAGTAACTTAACATAAATCGTTTAACAACTGGACGATTTATTTTGCGATAATCTCTGACGTCATAACACAATTTAATCGCATCACCACATGGATTAATTTATTTAACAGGAATTTAATTATCTGATGAAAGTTTTTACTGGTATTCATGCGTATTAATTTCGCATAATTTAAAATTAACTAAAATTTAAATTTGACTTAAACCTATTATTTGTTATGTCACGATATACAATGTGTCTCTATCCTCTGGATAAAGATGAAATTTATCGTGTTGATACGATATTTCAAACCTATGTACCTATTGTTACGATATATTATCTATGGCACGCCCGGCTGCTGTCAAGAAGCAAAAACGGTGCCTCATGTTGTCATGTCCTAAGATTATCACTAATAAACGACTTTCAAGAATTACACGTCTCGTCTTTGGAAATCACATCAACCTTCACACCATAACACCTATGTACAAGGCCTCATATCAAACGCCACAGTATGAACTGAGAAATGACTGATTTAAAATTTAATACTTTGGAACAGCCTATATTAGATACTCGATTATTAGGGTTCTTTACCCAAAGGGTAAAAACGGGACCCTATTACTAAGACTCCGCTGTCCGTCCATCCGTCCGTCTGTCACCAGGCTTTATCTCATGAACCGTGATAGCTAGACAGTTGAAATTTTCACAGATTATTATTAGATTAACAAAATAAAATAAATATTCAGGGGGCTCCCATACAACAAACGTAATTGTTTTGCCGTTTTTTTACGCAACAGGTAGACGCGTGAAATATTCATAGAATATTTAGTCGTATATTCACTTTAAAAATAAATAGTTAAATTAAAATAAAATAAACATTTAAGGGGTCCCATACAACAAACGTGTATTTTGCTAATGTCTAATGATATATAGATAATGGTAGGGAACCCTTCGTGTGCGAGTCCGACACCCACTTAGCTGGTTTTTATATTGTTGTAATCAAAATAATGTATAACATTTCTGAGAAGGACCTCTACAATACAATAGAATAACTCTTTATTTCACACCAACACATAGCAAGCAGTACAGAAAACAGGTATATACACAGATACTTTCTAAGGTAAGCAATAGGCTTTAATTCTCTCTCTCTCTGGGGGCTCTACTTGGGATTTCAATCATTGTTCAGAGAATAGAGACGTCATATTGTATAATAACTGTTACTATGTACAAAAGACAATATTTTAATACTCCATTATTAAATAAACTACAAGGATTGTTAAAGTCAACAATAACCTGCATTGCGGGCAGATAGCAATCTGATTAGAAAATCGGCTCACTTTTGCGTCATACTGTAAACAAATCAGATAACAATATCTTTAATGCAGTCTTAAAATGTATATATAAGGGACACTTGAAACTACAAAGTCACATTACAAGTACTAATTGCATTAAACGATCTCAATCTAAAATTAAAAATGGTGTCCGACTTCAGAAAGAAGAAGCTGTTTCACGTGTTTAACGCGTTTCTTCGACACAAACGTGGAGCGGAAATATCGACAAGAAAGATTTCGAACTGGCCGCTGAGAAAAATTTCGCAGAACCGAGGCTGGAAAGCTGGTGATGCTAAGTTCAAGGAGACGCAGGATGCCTCTGCTGAAGATCTGGGAAGGCCTGCAGAGTCGCGCTGATGCTGATAATGACGGAGAAAGTGTCTTTCAACGAGTGGGTGGCCATGTGGGATGAATTCGCCAAGAACCCTTCTGCATCTTGAGTGGCAGAACCTTACTGTAATATTCATTTTCGAGCTGGAAGATGCCAGCAACGATGGAGCAATTGACAGCGATGAATTCTCCTCCGTGTACGTTTCCTTCGGTTTGAATAAGAAGGAGTCTGTAGAAGCTTCAAGAAGATGTCGAAAGGAAAAGCCAGCGTATCCTGGGCTGAGTTCCAAGGTTTGTGGAATGAATACTTTACTTCGGAAGACCAGAAAACGCTGCGGGTAACTTCATCTTCGGCAAAACTAGCTTCTAAATTGTGGTGTACTGTTTAATTATTTTGAAATGGAATGTGAATTCGTGATTTAAGAAAGAGGTGTAAAAGCAGAACTGATTGGTGTAATAATTAAAGAGATTATTATTTTATGTCGTTGATAACGGAATTCCATTCCTA
>NC_133494.1:17318094-17330263 GCF_025370935.1 Choristoneura fumiferana | reverse complement strand
GCCTGGGCGGCTGCGGCGGCGTATAGGGCTGCTGGAACGTGTTGGTTACCGGGCGCGCCTGCCACGGGTTGGATCATACGACGGCGGAACTATAATGTAAAAAAAAAAACTCAATCGATACACATTTAATTCTAGCGAGCTCTAAAATTCCCAGAAATCAGTCCCGACTGTTAATTTTAAGTTTAGCCACTAGACTTGCTTTTTTCATCCACCCATCCCAGCCTATTTACGTCCCACTGGCGACACAGGCCTCCTCTCAGAACAAGAGGGCTTGGGCCATATTCCCACGCGGGCCCTGCGGATTGGGAACTTCGCACGCACCATTGAATTGCTTCGCAGGTTTGTGCAGGTTTCCTCACGATGTTTCCCTCACCGCAAAGCCCGTGTAAATATCAATTGTAATTCCGCACATGAATTTCGAAAAACTCAGAGGTGCGAGCCGGTTTGAACCCACAACCCTCTGTTGAGAGGCGACAGGTCAAACACTAGGCCACCACTCCTTTTTCATATGATACCCAAATTTATTAAATTTAGGATAAAAAAATATCCCTTTAAATATCGTCAAAATATTTGTCACTCCAACAGTTTTATCAATCTAGGCATCATAAATAAACATTCCATAATAGCTTCCGGCTTAATTTAAGAGAGCTTGTATAACCGAGATGATATTGGGTGACACTATTGCCGGCCCGGATATTACCGACCCCGATTTTTCGTGTACACGCCAACAGAAACTGTTTGACGACCGGATGGCAAGTAGCTAGTGAACCTGACTACGAAGCTTGAGGTCCCGGGTTCGATTCCGGCCGGGGCAGATATTTTATGAATATACGAATGTTTGTTCTCGGGTCTAGGGTGTTAATATATACTCGTATTTAAGTATGTATTAATTTATCTATATAAGTTGTTTATCCGTTGCCCAGTATCCATAGTACAAGCTTTGCTTAGTTTGGAGAATTATTTGTTCCGACAGTTTGTATGGGCTTGTACACGAAAAATGGGTCGGTATTATCCAGGCCTGTAAATAGTTTCACCATGTTTGGTGATGGTTTTACTGACCTGCGCTATAGGTGTTAGAGACGTCGTTGTGCGCGACAAGATGGCCGCGCTTCTGGGGGCGCTGGAATGCGGTGCGCCCGAACTGCGCCGGGGCAGGTTGCTGCAAAAAACTCAGCGTCTAACAGCCTTATTCATAAAAAGTTAAGAGCCTCCTTGAAGGCTCCTTGAAGGCCCGGTGCTAAAAAACATGATTCATAACGTCTGTTAGCGCTAATCAGTCGATAAGGCTCTGCGAAAGTTAACCCTGCTTTATCTCCGTGCTAAGTCACAAAATGGCCGCCACAAGTTTGAACAGCTGACTTTGACATAGCAAAAACCACCAGATATTTTAGTGAAGAGAGAGAGAGAGAGAGGAGGTTATACAAATCGATACACATAAAATACCAGGAAAAATTTATTTTCAGGAATTTATATTCAGGATTTGTAAAAATCCTCTAAATTAGGTATTTATTACTGAAAAAAAAAATTAGGATGATTAACATAATTACGGCTTTTTGCACTTAGGTACAACATAAACATGCGGATCGGAAATGGCGGGAAAACAAACATCTCGCTTTTTATTTCCTGCTAATTGCTGTCACTGCTGTCAAATTTTTTTTAATTATCGATGAGGCCATTTTTTGTCTTTGATTTGTCAAGGTGGCCAACATAACGCGTCTAATCCGTCTATCAGCAGCTCAACAACTAGCAGACTGCTAGCAAGCGTTTATGAATCATACTTCTTGACAACCGTCTAACAAGCTTAATCAGTCTGCTAAGTAACAGACCGATCAAACCTCAATTAAGGTTTTTTTATGAATAAGACTGTAAGTACGGTTAGGCCCTGCTTTTTCTGACCACCCGCGCCGGCGACCGGTGACCGACGCGTCCGCGACTGAATGTTTTGTTCGGGAATGTTTGAGGGTGTCTCTTTGAAACGTCCGGCGGCGGGTAGCACCGTTAATTGGTGTGGTGCGACGCTCATCCAGACGGCGTGTGTGACAGGCCAGAGAAAACCAGGGCCTTAGTATCATTTCGTCTAAGATGCAAATGGTCTATTTTTATAGTAATCGTCTAAGTAAGGGTACTGTTTCTACGGCAGGGGAAAACGTACTATTGGCAACCTTTGCATATATCTCTCACGACATTCTAAAACGTGAACAAAAAACGAAATCGTGCATCTGAAAAATATATACTTCTTCAATGTTCGCTTTTCGCTGCCGTAGACACAAAGTATATCAAATCGCATTAAATTAGTTTTTTGCCGTCTATGCCGCATCAGCTCGACTCGTCTATGCTGTTTAGCGCGCTCTAAAGACAGCCCTGGGCGACCAGGCGCGACTCACATTGCGTCAGCACACGTCCCATCCGTCCCCACTCTGTACTCACATGGCTGGCGCGCCGGGCTTGCCCTAGCCCTAGGAGTGCCGGAGCCGCTCTCTCAGCTCGTTGTCGGTCACGCCTTCCAAGCTGTTCAGCGCGCTCTGGAGACAGCCCTGGGCGGCCAGCCGCGAAGCATACTCCGTCAGCACCATATCCAGCTTGCCCCCACTCTGTAGGACATGTTAAAATATTTTGTCCAATATGCTTCGAAATGTCCGCCTAACTGTCGCAAACATAGTACACGAAGTTCTTCCTTATAGACTGCAACAAATTAAAAAAAATCACTTCCGGCCGCAGGAATTCATTATATACAGTTTTTTACTTTTTAACTGCACGTTTTGACTGGTAAGTCAATCTAAACAGCCTGATGATCAAATTCCTTCTACAATATATTCCCCCTGGTGTTGCAGATGTTTATGGGCGTCCGCGCTCATGTTGATACTGACCGCGTGGCGCCCCCTAGCGCCGCCGCCCGCCGCGCCAGCAGCGCCAGCCCGTGAGGCGCGCCAGCGGGGCCGCCCCGCGCGCCCGCCGCGCCGCCCAGCGCGCCACCAGAGCGTCCGCGCTCATGTTGATACTGACCGCGTGGCGCCCCCTAGCGGCCGCCGCCCGCCGCGCCAGCAGCGCCAGCCCCGTGAGGCGCGCCAGCGGGGCCGCCCCGCGCGCCGCGCCCGCCCAGCGCGCCACCAGAGCGTCCGCGCTCATGTTGATACTGACCGCGTGGCGCCCCCTAGCGGCCGCCGCCCGCCGCGCCAGCAGCGCCAGCCCGTGAGGCGCGCCAGCGGGGCCGCCCCCGCGCGCCCGCCGCGCCGCCCAGCGCGCCACCAGAGCGTCCGCGCTCATGTTGATACTGACCGCGTGGCGCCCCTAGCGGCCGCCGCCCGCCGCGCCAGCAGCGCCAGCCCCGTGAGGCGCGCCAGCGGGGCGCCCGCGCGCCCGCCGCGCCGCCCAGCGCGCCACCAGAGCGTCCGCTCATGTTGATACTGACCGCGTGGCGCCCCCTAGCGGCCGCCGCCGCCGCGCCAGCAGCGCCAGCCCGTGAGGCGCGCCAGCGGGGCCGCCCCCGCGCCCGCCGCGCCGCCCAGCGCGCCACCAGAGCGTCCCGCTCATGTTGATACTGACCGCGTGGCGCCCCCTAGCGGCCGCCGCCCGCCGCGCCAGCAGCGCCAGTCCCGTGAGGCGCGCCAGCGGGGCCGCCCCGCGCGCCCGCCGCGCCGCCCAGCGCGCCACCAGAGCGTCCGCGCTCATGTGATACTGACCGCGTGGCGCCCCCTAGCGGCCCGCCGCCCGCCGCGCCAGCAGCGCCAGTCCGTGAGGCGCGCCAGCGGGGCCGCCGCGCGCCCGCCGCGCCGCCCAGCGCGCCACCAGAGCGTCCGCGCTCATGTTGATACTGACCGCGTGGCGCCCCCTAGCGGCCGCCGCCCGCCGCGCCAGCAGCGCCAGCCCCGTGAGGCGCGCCAGCGGGCCGCCCCGCGCGCCCGCCGCGCCGCCCAGCGCGCCACCAGAGCGTCCGCGCTCATGTTGATACTGACCGCGTGGCGCCCCCTAGCGGCCGCGCCCGCCGCGCCAGCAGCGCCAGCCCCGTGAGGCGCGCCAGCGGGGCCGCCCCGCGCGCCGCCGCGCCGCCCAGCGCGCCACCAGAGCGTCCGCGTCATGTTGATACTGACCGCGTGCGCCCCTAGCGGCCGCCGCCCGCCGCGCCAGCAGCGCCAGCCCGTGAGGCGCGCCAGCGGGGCCGCCCCGCGCGCCCGCCGCGCCGCCCAGCGCGCCACCAGAGCGTCCGCGCTCATGTTGATACTGACCGCGTGGCGCCCCCTAGCGGCCGCCGCCCGCCGCGCCAGCAGCGCCAGCCCCGTGAGGCGCGCCAGCGGGGCCGCCCCGCGCGCCCGCCGCGCCGCCCAGCGCGCCACCAGAGCGTCCGCGCTCATGTTGATACTGACCGCGTGGCGCCCCCTAGCGGCCGCCGCCCGCCGCGCCAGCAGCGCCAGCCCGTGAGCGCGCCAGCGGGGCCGCCCCGCGCGCCCGCGCGCCGCCCAGCGCGCCACCAGAGCGTCCGCGCTCATGTTGATACTGACCGCGTGGCGCCCCCTAGCGGCCGCCGCCCGCGCGCCAGCAGCGCCAGCCCCGTGAGGGCGCGCCAGCGGGGCCGCCCCGCGCGCCCGCCGCGCCGCCCAGCGCGCCACCAGAGCGTCCGCGCTCATGTTGATACTGACCGCGTGGCGCCCCTAGCGCCGCCGCCCGCCGCGCCAGCAGCGCCAGCCCCGTGAGGCGCGCCAGCGGGGCCGCCCCGCGCGCCCGCCGCGCCCCGCCCAGCGCGCCACCAGAGCGTCCGCGCTCATGTTGATACTGACCGCGTGGCCCCCTAGCGGCCGCCGCCCGCCGCGCCAGCAGCGCCAGCCCCGTGAGGCGCGCCAGCGGGCCGCCCCCGCGCCCGCCGGCGCCGCCCAGCGCGCCACCAGAGCGTCCGCGCTCATGTTGATACTGACCGCGTGGCGCCCCCTAGCGGCCGCGCCCCCGCGCCAGCAGCGCCAGCCCGTGAGGCGCGCCAGCGGGGCCGGCCGCGCGCCGCCGCGCCGCCCAGCGCGCCACCAGAGCGTCCGCGCTCATGTTGATACTGACCGCGTGGCGCCCCTAGCGGCCGCCGCCCGCGCGCCAGCAGCGCCAGTCCCGTGAGGCGCGCCAGCGGGGCCGCCCCGCGCGCCCGCCGCGCCGCCCAGCGCGCCACCAGAGCGTCCGCGCTCATGTTGATACTGACCGCGTGGCGCCCCCTAGCGGCCGCCGCCCGCCGCGCCAGCAGCGCCAGCCCCGTGAGGCGCGCCAGCGGGGCCGCCCCGCGCGCCCGCCGCGCCGCCCAGCGCGCCACCAGAGCGTCCGCGCTCATGTTGATACTGACCGCGTGGCGCCCCTAGCGGCCGCCGCCCGCCGCGCCAGCAGCGCCAGTCCCGTGAGGCGCGCCAGCGGGCCGCCCCCGCGCCCGCCGCGCCGCCCAGCGCGCCACCAGAGCGTCCGCGCTCATGTTGATACTGACCGCGTGGCGCCCCCTAGCGGCCGCCGCCCGCCGCGCCAGCAGCGCCAGTCCCGTGAGGCGCGCCAGCGGGCCGCCCCCGCGCCCGCCGCGCCGCCCAGCGCGCCACCAGAGCGTCCGCGCTCATGTTGATACTGACCGCGTGGCGCCCCCTAGCGGCCGCCGCCCGCCGCGCCAGCAGCGCCAGTCCCGTGAGGCGCGCCAGCGGGGCCGCCCCGCGCCCGCCGCGCCGCCCAGCGCGCCACCAGAGCGTCCGCGCTCATGTTGATACTGACCGCGTGGCGCCCCCTAGCGGCCGCCGCCCGCCGCGCCAGCAGCGCCAGTCCCGTGAGGCGCGCCAGCGGGGCCGCCCCGCGCGCCCGCCGCGCCGCCCAGCGCGCCACCAGAGCGTCCGCGCTCATGTTGATACTGACCGCGTGGCGCCCCTAGCGGCCGCCGCCCGCCGCGCCAGCAGCGCCAGCCCGTGAGGCGCGCCAGCGGGGCCGCCCGCGCGCCCGCCGCGCCGCCCAGCGCGCCACCAGAGCGTCCGCGCTCATGTTGATACTGACCGCGTGGCGCCCCCTAGCGGCCGCCGCCCGCCGCGCCAGCAGCGCCAGCCCGTGAGGCGCGCCAGCGGGGCCGCCCCGCGCGCCCGCCGCGCCGCCCAGCGCGCCACCAGAGCGTCCGCGCTCATGTTGATACTGACCGCGTGGCGCCCCCTAGCGGCCGCCGCCCGCCGCGCCAGCAGCGCCAGCCCGTGAGGCGCGCCAGCGGGCCGGCCCGCGCGCCCGCCGCGCCGCCCAGCGCGCCACCAGAGCGTCCGCGCTCATGTTGATACTGACCGCGTGGCGCCCCCTAGCGGCCGCCGCCCGCCGCGCCAGCAGCGCCAGTCCCGTGAGGCGCGCCAGCGGGGCCGCCCCGCGCGCCCGCCGCGCCGCCCAGCGCGCCACCAGAGCGTCCGCGCTCATGTTGATACTGACCGCGTGGCGCCCCCTAGCGGCCGCCGCCCGCCGCGCCAGCAGCGCCAGCCCGTGAGGCGCGCCAGCGGGCCGCCCCGCGCGCCCGCCGCGCCGCCCAGCGCGCCACCAGAGCGTCCGCGCTCATGTTGATACTGACCGCGTGGCGCCCCCTAGCGGCCGCCGCCCGCCGCGCCAGCAGCGCCAGCCCGTGAGGCGCGCCAGCGGGGCCGCCCCGCGCGCCCGCCGCGCCGCCCAGCGCGCCACCAGAGCGTCCGCGCTCATGTTGATACTGACCGCGTGGCGCCCCCTAGCGGCCGCCGCCCGCCGCGCCAGCAGCGCCAGCCCGTGAGGCGCGCCAGCGGGGCCGCCCCCGCGCCCGCCGCGCCGCCCAGCGCGCCACCAGAGCGTCCGCGCTCATGTTGATACTGACCGCGTGGCGCCCCCTAGCGGCCGCCGCCCGCCGCGCCAGCAGCGCCAGCCCCGTGAGGCGCGCCAGCGGGGCCGCCCGCGCGCCCGCCGCGCCGCCCAGCGCGCCACCAGAGCGTCCGCGCTCATGTTGATACTGACCGCGTGGCGCCCCCTAGCGGCCGCCGCCCGCCGCGCCAGCAGCGCCAGCCCGTGAGGCGCGCCAGCGGGGCCGCCCGCGCGCCCGCCGCGCCGCCCAGCGCGCCACCAGAGCGTCCGCGCTCATGTTGATACTGACCGCGTGGCGCCCCCTAGCGGCCGCCGCCCGCCGCGCAGCAGCGCCAGCCCCGTGAGGCGCGCCAGCGGGGCCGCCCCCGCGCCCGCCGCGCCGCCCAGCGCGCCACCAGAGCGTCCGCGCTCATGTTGATACTGACCGCGTGGCGCCCCTAGCGGCCGCCGCCCGCCGCGCCAGCAGCGCCAGCCCCGTGAGGCGCGCCAGCGGGGCCGCCCGCGCGCCCGCCGCGCCGCCCAGCGCGCCACCAGAGCGTCCGCGCTCATGTTGATACTGACCGCGTGGCGCCCCTAGCGGCCGCCGCCCGCCGCGCCAGCAGCGCCAGCCCGTGAGGCGCGCCAGCGGGGCGGCCCGCGCCCGCCGCGCCGCCCAGCGCGCCACCAGAGCGTCCGCGCTCATGTTGATACTGACCGCGTGGCGCCCTAGCGGCCGCCGCCCGCCGCGCCAGCAGCGCCAGCCCGTGAGGCGCGCCAGCGGGGCCGGCCGCCGCGCCCGCCGCGCCGCCCAGCGCGCCACCAGAGCGTCCGCGCTCATGTTGATACTGACCGCGTGGCGCCCCCTAGCGGCCGCCGCCCGCCGCGCCAGCAGCGCCAGCCCCGTGAGGCGCGCCAGCGGGGCCGCCCCCGCGCCCGCCGCGCCGCCCAGCGCGCCACCAGAGCGTCCGCGCTCATGTTGATACTGACCGCGTGGCGCCCCCTAGCGGCCGCCGCCCGCCGCGCCAGCAGCGCCAGTCCCGTGAGGCGCGCCAGCGGGCCGGCCCGCGCGCCCGCCGCGCCGCCCAGCGCGCCACCAGAGCGTCCGCGCTCATGTTGATACTGACCGCGTGGCGCCCCCTAGCGGCCGCCGCCCGCCGCGCCAGCAGCGCCAGCCCGTGAGGCGCGCCAGCGGGGCCGCCCCGCGCGCCCGCCGCGCCGCCCAGCGCGCCACCAGAGCGTCCGCGCTCATGTTGATACTGACCGCGTGGCGCCCCTAGCGGCCGCCGCCCGCCGCGCCAGCAGCGCCAGCCCGTGAGGCGCGCCAGCGGGCCGCCCGCGCGCCCGCCGCGCCGCCCAGCGCGCCACCAGAGCGTCCGCGCTCATGTTGATACTGACCGCGTGGCGCCCCTAGCGCCGCCGCCCGCCGCGCCAGCAGCGCCAGCCCGTGAGGCGCGCCAGCGGGGCCGGCCGCGCGCCCGCCGCGCCGCCCAGCGCGCCACCAGAGCGTCCGCGCTCATGTTGATACTGACCGCGTGGCGCCCCCTAGCGGCCGCCGCCCGCCGCGCCAGCAGCGCCAGCCCGTGAGGCGCGCCAGCGGGGCCGCCCCCCGCGCCCGCCGCGCGCCCAGCGCGCCACCAGAGCGTCCGCGCTCATGTTGATACTGACCGCGTGGCGCCCCCTAGCGGCCGCCGCCCGCCGCGCCAGCAGCGCCAGCCCCGTGAGGCGCGCCAGCGGGGCCGCCCGCGCGCCCGCCGCGCCGCCCAGCGCGCCACCAGAGCGTCCGCGTCATGTTGATACTGACCGCGTGGCGCCCCCTAGCGGCCGCCCCCGCCGCGCCAGCAGCGCCAGCCCCGTGAGGCGCGCCAGCGGGGCCGCCCCGCGCGCCGCCGCGCCGCCCAGCGCGCCACCAGAGCGTCCGCGCTCATGTTGATACTGACCGCGTGGCGCCCCCTAGCGGCCGCCGCCCGCCGCGCCAGCAGCGCCAGCCCCGTGAGGCGCGCCAGCGGGGCCGCCCGCGCGCCCGCCGCGCCGCCCAGCGCGCCACAGAGCGTCCGCGCTCATGTTGATACTGACCGCGTGGCGCCCCTAGCGGCCGCCGCCCGCCGCGCCAGCAGCGCCAGCCCGTGAGGCGCGCCAGCGGGCCGCCCCCGCGCCCCGCCGCGCCGCCCAGCGCGCCACCAGAGCGTCCGCGCTCATGTTGATACTGACCGCGTGGCGCCCCCTAGCGGCCGCCGCCCGCCGCGCCAGCAGCGCCAGCCCCGTGAGGCGCGCCAGCGGGGCCGCCCCCGCGCCCGCCGCGCCGCCCAGCGCGCCACCAGAGCGTCCGCGCTCATGTTGATACTGACCGCGTGGCGCCCCCTAGCGGCCGCCGCCCGCCGCGCCAGCAGCGCCAGTCCCGTGAGGCGCGCCAGCGGGGCCGCCCCGCGCGCCCGCCGCGCCGCCCAGCGCGCCACCAGAGCGTCCGCGCTCATGTTGATACTGACCGCGTGGCGCCCCCTAGCGGCCGCCGCCCGCCGCGCCAGCAGCGCCAGTCCCGTGAGGCGCGCCAGCGGGGCCGCCCCCGCGCCCGCCGCGCCGCCAGCGCGCCACCAGAGCGTCCGCGCTCATGGCGCACAGGTAGCACGTCGTCGCTGCTTCCGACAGCGCCGGGTCCTTCTCCTGAGACAGCCGGTCGCCGAGCATCTCTGGAACAAACGCTAGGCTAGAGCACTCCAATAGGTTGAACGTTTCACTTGCCAACAATAAGGGACACTACACACTTACCACAGTAGTGCTGGAGCGCGTCCCGTCGCAGTGCGTCACGAGCGCCCCCAGCACGTCCCGCCAGCTGGTGGCGGCCGCTGACTGCACCAACAGCTGCCACTGCGACTGCAGCAGCGAGCCCGCTATGAGGGACACCGGGTCCTTCGCCGTGTGGCTCAAGTGGTACTTCTGTACTTTGTAGAACAGTTCTTGGCTACCTGCGCAATATAGAAGTATTTTGAAAAAAAAAAACCTTTGAAAAATATGCAAAGGGATACCTTTTACCGTGTTAACGTGCGTTAAGGACAGGTTTTTGGAAATTCAACTCCTAAATGGGGAAACAAGAGTTGAATTATAGCACGGAAAATTTTAACTACTACTAGCTAAAGCTTTTTTTTCTTTGTGCTCCGTACATAACCATATTTTATTTTACTCGAGTCCAGAATTAGGCGAATCAACTTGACAGTTCACTACACACAAATGTTGCCAGAGTTACATTACACCAGTGCTGTAATATCGATATAAAAAAATATATATATCGATGTTAGAAAAAACCTCAATACGAAATAATAATAAAACAAATCTTTTATTTGAAAAATTTCGAAAAAAAAATTAAGACATCCGCCATTTTGTTTTATTGACATTTCATATGTCATTCGACTTAACTGCCATCGGCTTGCTTGGGATTTGATTTGTAGCATTCGAACATGGCGGATGTAGACAACGTTAATAGTGCGATTCCCAAGGTCAAAGAATCGTTTTGCTTTAAAATTCCAGATAACAAAATGCGTTGTTTGGGAGAAACCTGTCAAAATGTTGTTGTAGAGCGCCATCCTGCTCTGTCTCGTTTTTTTGTCCCGTTCTGGCGTTTCACTTTCATATTATAGATATTTTGCTACTTCTGTTTCTTTGGCTAGTTGAAGTATAGTATAGTATTTTGATAGTGTTTTATGCGGCGATTAACCTTAACAGTGAACAGTGATCACAAAATTATATATTGCTCTCGTGTCTGACATTTTTTAATGCGCAAGTTACGATTCCCAAGGTCAAAGAATCGTTTTGTTTTAAAATTCCAGATAGCAAAATGCGTTGTTTGGGAGAAACCTGTCAAAATGTTAGTGTAGAGCGCCATCCTGCTCTGTCTCGTTTTTTTGTCCCGTTCTGGCGTTTCACTTTCATATTATAGATATTTTGCTACTTCTGTTTCTTTGGCTACTTGAAGTATAGTATAGTATTTTAATAGTGTTTTATGCGGCGATTAACCTTAACAGTGAACAGTGATCACAAAATTGTATATTGCTCTCGTGCCTAACATTTTTTAATGCGCAAGTTGTCTCCACGTGGTTTCTGGAATTTTACTATCAAGTTGCAAAAACTACAATTACCGTACAACGTCCCTCTCAAAGAGAGTTTACTTTGACACTGGCGGAATTGTCCTATTAATTAGGACAGAAAAGCCATATTTCAAAAGAGAAGAAGAAGAAGGCTTGCTTGGAACTATTTCCGTTATTGTGAAATTTGCCGTACGTTATTATTTGTTATCCTTTTTATCGTTTTCAGGCCTAAAGCTATGAAATGATAATAAAGTCCAAAAGTGACAAACATTTTCATTCCGCGTCTACACAAGGTTATATCGACTTAGTATCGACATATTCCTATGCCTATTTTTTTTTGCTATGTCTGGTAACATTTTCAGCTGTCAATCTAGTTCACCTAATTTTGGACTCGCTTCATAAAAAAATACAAATAGCAGCTTTGATATTTTTTTCTTCGCGTGAATTAGTAACCGACGACAGACTGCAAGATGTGTGTGACTGACGTGCGGTAACCCTGTGAAATTAGTCGTTCTAGGCGTCGCGGGCGCGTATGAATATGCGAAAAATTTAAACCGCATAAGTTCAACAGATCTCAAACTTCAAGTTAGTTATCTACATTTTTAAAGACCCCATAAGGCACTCTTTTTGTGATAGAGACTCACTGAAAAAAGGGGGGGTGAATTTTCTGCACTAACAAAATCGCGGGTAATACCTGTGCATGAACAAAATGTAAACTCACCCAAAGATGCGATAACAAGCGCGTCGGCGACTCTCTTAGCTTCGAGACACAGCTCCACCGCCTCTTCGAGGTTCCCGCAGACCAGCGCCCGGCAGATGAGGCCGGTCGAATCTAGAATTGGAGAAAACCTTTAATTTGACACCTACTCACTCATATTTCACGTCACATGTCGAGCTAAACTAGATTAAAGACGTGAGTCCTCCGGATTTATTTAATTAAATATGACTATGAAGTAGCCATCTCCACAGTACGTCATCGTAACATTTTAAAAGATTCACGGGGTTTCTGTATAGCGTTTTAAAGTTATGCAGATTAAACACCGCCTCGCCGCGTGCGGTTAGTATTCTTTATATGGATTTGTATGGGTATGCGCTCATTACATCAACTCCTTGCGTCACCGGATCGCCTCGCTCGCTCGTGTCCACGCGCGGACGGCGAGTGGACCACTCGGTGATAGCTCGCTGCTCGTGCGCTTGCCTCGCGTGAACCGCGCGCGGTCGGCGCGGCGCTCCCCACCCTCATTTCTTAATAGACCACTCGGAAATTCGTGGACCACGCGACGTCCACTCGCTGACCACGCGAGGTCCACTCGTTG
>NC_133494.1:17313792-17317994 GCF_025370935.1 Choristoneura fumiferana | reverse complement strand
TTTTCAGAATACAAATATATTATTTATGAGCGAGTCTCTGAATGGGAACAAGGTAATTTGTCCCGATTCAGACGTCGGAAAAACATATTCCGTTGATCTTATTTTAATGAAGTCTCCAGCTGAGCAAAGCTTTCGTTTCACAAGGCAAGCAATTGCGAAAATACACACGGAAATAATACATCGACCGGGGAAAATCGTATCACCCAGTATTCAAAGCAACAACTTAATCAAAATATTCTTTTTTTTATTCGACTGGATGGCAAACGAGCAAGTGGGTCTCCTGATGGTACTTAAGAGACCACCACCGCCCATAAACATCTGCAACACCAGGTGTATTGCAGATGCGTTGCCAACCTAGAGGCCTAAGATGGGATACCTCAAGTGCCAGTAATTTCACCGGCTGTTTTACAATACAAGCTCTTGTAATACAAGCTATTTTTCTTATAAAAATAATCTAGGTAGCCTAGCGGTTAGGGCCGGTGGAGACGGACTGCATTCCTACTGCAACGTAAAGTAAACTGCAACTGCCGCCTGCCCATACATTTTTCGTTGCAGTTAGAATGCAGTCCGACTGTACTAGGCCTTAGAGAATCTGAAGTCGAATACTTGATGTATTTGTTTGTACGGGACCTGTAATAGAACATTACCCATCGAAATATCAGGAATTCATTAAAAGTAATCATCCTGTAGCAAAAATATCATAATGAATTTAGGATTCATCGAACAGTTTTATAGCTTTGGGCTTATAACTGCTAAATTTTATTTTACCTCTTTATCAACACCCCAGATCAAAAACATCTTGGTCTCAAAACTTTACCTAAATTGCAGAATGCCTAATTTTTTTCTTTCAACACCGGAACCTTAATATGGTCGAATTTTAAAATACTTTAGTCTCATAATGCCTAAACTTCAAAACACTTTCATGGCAAAACAACATATGCTTAAAACAACCAAATGTCAAAATACCTAAATTTGTATTACAATGAGGTTGTCAATTTTTACATAAAACGAATATTCCTTTTCCTGCCGCGACAGTAATTTTTTGGCACACAAAAAAATATGCACTTTGCCTTTTAGGTGTTTTCAGTTTGAGTTATTTTAATATTTTGTTATTTCGGTCATTTGGTATTCGAAGGAATTGTGCATTTCAACCTTTAGGTATTTAAAGAATATGACGTTTTAGGTCAGGCATAATGAATTCATTTTAAGAATGAGACAATAAGACAACCCCCATGAGCCCATGGTAATTTTGAGAATTAGGGGTATTAGGTATTGAATAAGGTATTATGAAATTTAGTGATTTTAAGCTCAAAGCGATACAATAGTTCAAACAAGAAGTGACCGCGACAAGGTAGTAAAGTGTAAAGATATCGTTGACTTCGACTGTACCACCTAATACCCGAGTCAACATTTCGTCACGACTTTTCCTTATTGGTAAAATTCCGTCTAAAATACTTGTAAGTATCTATTCGGTCCACCTTTGTCCCATTCGCTACCCCAACATATTTTATATCCCGTACAAAATTCGCAATTCGCAAAGGCTATTGATATAATCTTTCGTCCGGGAGCCCCGCTAATCCGTCGTCATGGCGACTTTTATCCACTTTTGTCGTCCACCCACATCCACTTACTCGATGTACGTCTCCAACGTTTACCATTGAGTTGTTATTGTTAGATATGGGTGAATTTCAACAAGCTTGAAATTTACCTAATTTTGGTGGCTTTTTATTTTTGTTGTCCGAGTCAAAATGATATATCAACAATACGTTACAAGTCATAATAAATATTGTGTCGTAATGGCCTTCATTATACATAGTAGTTTTGGAGATATTATGATTTTAGTAATTTGATTACCACCAAAATTGCTTGTACCCACCAAAATTAGATATATTGGCCACCAAAATTGCACATCTACACCAAAATTAGATGTACTTGTGCTAATTCAAGGTAAAAAAATATTTTTCTTGATCAAATTGTCTGCTGGATATAAAAAGAAAATAAATGTTTTATTAATCGTTTTAATTGTACCAAAATCTCTACGAAAATACAATGTTTAACTCGTAGTAACAAAATAGTACATTGTGTCTTAAGGGCGGTAAATAAGGAATTACGAACGAGAGTCTATTAGAAGCCCGAAGTCGATGATAATGCAATTATATTTTCATCACACTTGCTCTTAAACAGTGTCGTAACATGCAGGCTACCATGGTTGCAACCCCCAAATAAAACCCTCGACCTTAATGTGCGTGTCATGAAACCCGTGGTCGGTAAATGAGTCATTGCCGGTACTAATTTTCTTGTCATGAAGCCCAAGGTCGGTAAATGAGTGTGATACTGCATGGCGTGCTGGCTGGTCGTGCTGGCGTGCAGGAGCACGTCGGGCGCATGCTCAGGCTGGGGGAGGGCGGCGCGGAGGCTGGCGCTGCCAAGAGCGTAGTCAGCGGTATCGGCAATTTAAAAAAAATATTACTTTTTCTTTTACAAATACTATTTGTATACAATTTTACTCGCAAATGTGATGAAAACATTGTATGTCGCACGGGCGGTACTAGAATTACGAACATCGACTAACTAAAGCTCAGTCTTCGACTTCGGGCTTCTAATAGACTCTCGTTCGTAATTCCTTGTTTATCGCCCTTAAGACACTATTCTTTTCGAGGACTTCTTCTCTTGATTGTTTTTTCTTGCGGTTAGCCATTCTAAAAAAATAAATTAAGTTTTCAAAGTCAAAAGTCAAAGTCAAAATATCTTTATTCAATTTAGGCTATAACAAGCACTTATGAATGTCAAAAAAAATCTACCACCGGTTTGGAAAAACCTCTGCTGAGAAGAATCCGGCAAGAAACTCAACGAGGTATTATTACAAATAGTGATATTTTATAATTTAGTTTTATAGTAAAGTAGGTATCTAAGTGTTTATATTTTGCTTGAAATAAGTGCATTGAGTCAATAATGTTGTAAATGCAAATTTTAAATGTAAAAGGCTTAAAAATAAAATTATAATTATGTGGATGGGCTTCAAATTACCACCAAAACCACCAAAATTGATCCACCAAAATTAGAAAAAGTGCATAAAAAAATTATTAAAAAAAAACCGTATCATTCACTTCCAATTTAACTTAATATTTTAAAAAGGAAACTTTTAACATGCCTCGCATATACTTCATACAAAAACAAGTATTGCTAAGTCATTAGTTACATACACCACCAAAATTGCATTAAAAAGTATTTTAACACACCAAAATTAGATACTTACGTGCTTGGCGGACAGATCCAGCAAGATATGGCTCGTGTGTCATCTCTCAGT
The DNA here is from genome assembly GCF_025370935.1 of Choristoneura fumiferana. Lineage (NCBI taxonomy): Eukaryota > Metazoa > Arthropoda > Insecta > Lepidoptera > Tortricidae > Choristoneura > Choristoneura fumiferana. Next base: position 17,314,687 of record NC_133494.1, on the reverse strand, counting down.
GCAGGAGCGGAACTAAACGCACAGGTTAACACACGTTTGTTGGTCTTATTGCGTTTCGTTCGACCACAAAAACATCTTCAATATTTACCACCAAAATTGCCAATTTCACATGGACAACTTTTAGTGCCTAGTTTTGAGTATAAATTCATGTACTAATATTTATTTATATATTCTTATAAGATACTTGAACTAATGAAGAATAAAATACAATGCATTTTTAGTTAAATAAATGGATGTTATGGTTCTATCATAGACATTCATCAAGAACAACGGATACTGGACGCCACACCAAAATTATGATTTGAATGAAAAAATTTTTTTTTAATAAACATTAATGACTTTTATAAAACTTTGCAATTTGGCTTAAGATAAAAATTTGTGTTTTCTTTTTAGAAAAAAAATTAAACCTCTAAAACAATTAGTCCACACCATAATTATCAGCTCTGCCGCCAAATTTTCTCGCTGAGATAATCACCCATATGTACTACTATTAAATCTTAGAATTATTTAGAAATAACGCGGCATAATTTTGTCATGTCGCATTAGATGGATGCGATTTGATTTGTTCTGTGAATTTTATTCCAGTCTTATTAAGGGTTCATACCGAGAACAGACAATAAATAACTTCGAGACTCTACATGTTATGTTTTCCATTTCTCTTTAACTCAATAACGTCTCCGTCAATTGTCGACCAAATGCTTCACTATTTATCAAAGTGACTTTATATAAAAAAAACCTGTATATGGCAATTGGCCACTTTCAGTGTTGTAGCAGTAACACAATAGTTTACTGCTACATAAACGCATATTGCTTGTATCAGCGACAATCGTAAGTATACATTCTAAAGTTGATTTAATAAATGGGTCTTATTCTTTTACGCACATCTACAGCCGGC
>NC_133494.1:17282105-17309155 GCF_025370935.1 Choristoneura fumiferana | reverse complement strand
AATAACAACTAGTTATATGTTAGTGATGTGTTACGTATCTTTTTTGTTTCTATTTTGTCATTTTTTTTTATACAGTAATATGCTTGCATTTGACCACAGTCACGCCTAAGCAAAGATGTTGACTGAGTGTGGAGTATGCTTGCCAAATAATGTCCATTCACCCTAGATTTTAGACAGCCTCATTGTAGCGATCAGAAAACACAAGAAGCTGGAATGGCTTTCCACTCCTTAAATATCCGCCCGGATAATGAAGGACGAGCGAAAACACTTTGTGTGAAGTTTAAGGATGCTGACAACCATAAAGGTGAAGATTCCGCCTATTCTGGTCGACCTGTGAATGGAAGGAACTGATGGAATAAGAATTGTGCAGCACGAGCACGAGCTACCTCTCTGCGTGGCGAATAGGGCATGGATACCGGTATTCGGTATTACCGAAAAACCGGGATACCGGTCATTTTTTCCCCTCTTTTAAATACCGGTATTAAATATCTACAAAACCGGTTTTTCGGTATTTTGACTTGTGCTTAAAATAGTAATAGTCGACTTTAATTTCAAACAAGAAAGCACTTTTAATAACTTGTCTTCAGACTTATGGCTTTTGAAGTTACTTACCTCTTAATCTAATTTCAAATTTACCGCGCACAAGTTTGCTTTGCTTATTTGTAGTGTAAGCTTTCTCGAAGTTGGACCTACCTAACTGGACCGTTTGTCCCAGGTATACATAGTCGTCAACAACTTCGAGCGCAGAGACAATGGACATTAGATTAGTTAGACATGACTTTCGTCTTGCCCATGTTCATTTTTAGGCCAACTCGGTCGGAAACTGCTGAGGTCGGCGAGCATAGCACTGAAGTCTTCCATGGTCTCAGCCATGACTACAATATCGTCGGCGAATCGAAGGCGAGTGAAGTACCCGCCATTAATGTTGATGCCTCGTCCTTTCCAGTCCAGAACCTTAAAAGCATCCTCCAATGCAACGGTGAACAGTTTCGGAGCGATCACATCTCCTTGTCTGACTCCCCGCTGCAGAGGAATAGGCTTCGTGCTCTGCTCTGGTCATGTAATCGGACGGACATAGTGGCGTTTTTGTACAGACACTAGACACTTCAACACTTCGATATACCGGGTAGTCAACTGCACCGCTGGAGAGCCTGCATCACAGCCCAAGTCTCGATCGAATCGAAGGCTTTCTCGTAGTCCACAAATGCAAGGCAAAGGGGGAAGTTATACCCTTCGGTCTTCTGTATAACCTGCCGCAACGTACATGTGGTCTACGGTACTATAGGTTTTCGGAAGCCGGCTTGTTCGGGAGGCTGGAAATCGTCAAACCTGCTTGCGAGACGATTTGTGATGACCCTGAAAAACAGCTTGTAAACATGGCTCAGAAGTGAGATGGGTCTATAATTCTTCAGCAAGGTGTTATCACCTTTTTTGAAGATGAGCACCACCACTGTCTTCTGTTCCATGCTTTCGGTGTTCCCCTTGGTGGAGGACGGAACTAAACGGCGTCTTAAGGTCCTTAAGGACTGGTTTACCACCCGCCTTCAAGAGTTCGGCTGTAATTTTAATCGTCACCCGGGGCTTTGTCATTCTTAAGCTATTTGAGGGCCATACTAATCTCGTACAGGCTGACGTCTGGGATGTCTTCGTGATAGTGTCGGGTTAATTTAGCCCTCGGGTCTTTAGCTAGATTTTCGACGGGTGTTCGGGTTGTCCTGTCGCTATCCATAATACTCTCGTTTTCCCCCAAAAGCTCAGGTTTGGATGAAATGATTCTGCCGTCGGTCTTCAACTTCATTAACCGGCTTTGACTTACAGACAGATCCCTGGTAAACACCTTAGAGCTCTGATACGCTGCTATTTATTTAGTATTAAATCGGGCGCTTTCAGAGATTTTGAGATCTGCCTATTGAACTGCTGATAGCGACAATTAAGCGTCACCAGAAGACTGTAGCAGCATCTCACGCCTCACCTCCATGAGCCTAAGGCCAGAGCGCGAGAGCTTATTGGTTCTAGTACGGCGGGTTTTGAAGAAGTTAGATCCGATCGTATGGACAGCTTCCACAAACCCGTCGTTGTAATCGTCCACGTCGCTACCTAGGCATTCGAAATGGTTTTGAAGTTTGAGCTGAAAGCTCTCGGGGTTTTGGAGCTGAGCTGGTTCCGGGCGGAGCGTAGATTTCATCAGTAGAGACCTTTCAAGCTTGAACTGGATATTTAATGAGCCTCGTACAAGCGAAAGAAATTATGCGAAAATTTGGTTGGGAACTAATAATCGGTGAAACAATTTTCACCGAAGAATTAGAGAATCCAATTCCATATTATATAAGTATTAGTTAACAATTAACAACTTAAGTTTTTTATTTTAATACTTGCTCATTAAAAGGGAAGCCATCTTGCTTTTCATGTATATTGGTTATATTTCAACAAAACAACAGACTTATACAGAAAGAAAGAAAAAATAAAGGGAAAATATGGAAAATACCGAAAAATTACCGAAATACCGGGATACCGGTTTTCAAAATTTGAATACCGGAATAATACCGGTATTGCCATCAAGCCCAATACCGCATAGCCCTAGTGGAGAACTCTGTTAGCAAAAAATTTTACCACAAAAATCGCCGCCTAATGAGTTTCTTCATCGCTCGCCGTTCCACCCGAATCCAAAAGCAGCCAAACTAGTATACTGGGCAGAGCCGTCCTAAAGGGACAGCAATAGGTAACTCACTGCCATCAATACCGGACTTCGGGCTCTGTAAGGTGAAGGAGCTGGTCCCAGTAAAAGTATCGCCTAACTGGAAAGGATGCCAAGGCTTTTTCGCAGCGTTTCACCAAGGCCTCGATGTGACCCCCAAAGTTTAGTTTGGAAGAAAAGTGCGAATATTAGCGGTTTTTTTTTGTCGTTAGTTTCTGGCAGGTGTTATTAAAAAGGTTATGCGTAGGGTTAAATTTTTTATGAAAATTAAAGACAATACCGATGCTAAATTTCGCGTGATTAAAATGACGAATTTTCTTTCTGTTGTGGCTTATAAACGTTGGGATGCTAATGCGTTTGAAAACGAAGCGTAAAACGCTCGAATATTCGCCTTAAAACAAGTGTAGCTGAAGGTGGTGGGAAATAGAAAGAGGCACAGGACGGAAATTAAAACCACGACTGAGTTTTTTTAAAAAACCGACTAAATTGGCACAGGTGTGAGAAATTCAAAGCCAGAGCAAAAGCATGAGCTTTTCTTACAGCATGAGTGGTCTTGTGGAACGGGAATAACCACACCTGGTCGGTAGGCGTAAACTCACCCAGAAGTGCAACCTGCGCATAGAGAACCGCCGTAGGACCACCTCAGCCGAGTCACAGAGGGAAAAACCGCCCGCACAGTGCGCCCACAGCGGCAATGCGGAGACATTTGAGCGAACGTTATAGGTACACAGGCATATAGGATCTTTCCATACCTGTGTTTTGACTTTTGTTGATTAAATTTTGCATTTTGTTAATTGTTTTGGGTTAAATTAGCAAACAATTATCACTTTACAGGGTTTTCATTTATCAAATTAACAAAAAAATACAATTTATTTACTCAGTACGAAAAGTACCGGAAATCCCGGGAATTCCCGGTTCTGCCCAGACGCGAAAATCTCAGTCCCGGTTCTGTAAATGGTACCGGTACCGCATGCCCTATTTGTCATATTATCTTTGGTCATGATTTCAATAGTCATAATTTCCTTCGCCACCTTTCATTAGTCATAACAATTGAATTTCAAACCGTTATTGGTCATAACATTTAATATGAGATTGTATCAAAAGGTAGAAATTCAAAAGGAATATAATTTTATTTGACAACGCTTATTAGTCAGAACTATTGAATTTCATATTGTTATTGCCGTTATTAGTCATAACATTTAATTTAATAAAAGGTTGAAATTCAAAAGGAATATTATTATTGACATAAGTAACGCATTTCTGTCAGCTGGTACTTTTTGTAAGGGGTCACAGTTCTAACCTAACCTACTTTTCTGGCAACTGTTTTTTTAAGGGTTGCAGTCCTAACCTAACCTGCTTTTTGTCGGCTGGTTCTTTTTAAAAGGAGTCACAGTTCTAACTTTCTATGTTTTAATGTATGACATGTATTATATTTATTTCGCGATATACCTAACAACTATTATGACTATGACCAAAAATAATATGGGTACCAAGTTCAAACTATCAAAAAATCGAAACAATAAAATTATGGGTGTCAAAGGGATCCGTTCAAGAACCATTGAGAATGACCTGATGAAGCTGCGCCACCGCTCCGGTGCGGTAATGTTCATTACGATATTGATTTCGGTATATTAATGTTCATTATGTTGAAAATTGGCAATGCAAAACATAGGTTTAGTTTTTTATTAATAGTAACATTGTTCTGTAACAAAAGGAGAGAACATTCTTCTCTCTCTCTCTCGCTCTCTCATACGAATATGGCTGACTGGCTATCGTTTTGTTGTAAGTTTTAATAAAGAAAAGATATCAATAAGTGTTCATTTATTATCAAATCCCAAGTGGTTATGGGCCCAGACACATAACGCTTACAGGGAGTTAGTAAGAACACTATAAACTGCGAACTAAAAGTAATCGGCGACTTTTGACATCGGCCGCACCACGTTGTGCGATTTGAGGTTAGATTCTTGTCGAGAAAAAAGAGAACTTGCTCAAAGGACCGAGCAAGGAAGGAAGTTCAGCAGGAAGGAGAATAGTCGAGAGCAAGATGGAAGCATTCAAGGAAGTCATGACCATTAAATTGGTTGGAGCCATGAACTGGAACATATGGAAATTCCAGACTTCAGTATTACTGCGAGGCCAAGGTCTGTTAGAAATAGTCGAAGGGCAGAGCACGAAACCTGAAAATGCTGCAGAGAAAAAGGTTTGGGAGACAAAGGATGCAAAGGCCCAAACTCTAATAGTTACACGCATGGCGGAAGATGTTATGCTACATATCATCACCTGTACCACTTCAGCGGAGATGTGGCAGAAACTTCACAGTGTGTTTGCACAAAAAACAGAGACTAGCGTTCATATTGTGCAGCAGAGATTTTTTCAGTACAAATACGAAGCGGGAACTGAAATGGCTGTATTCTTATCTAAAATACAAGAGATGCAGAACCAATTAAAGCAGATGGGTGAAAAGATTTCGGACAAGTTCGTGATAACCAAAGTACTAATGTCACTCCCTGACGAATACAAACACTTCGTGTCGGCATGGGAATCTGCGCCAGAAGATAGACAAACATTTGACAATCTCGTTGCGAGATTAATGGTGGAAGAGGAGAGGGTCAGGGACCGACAGGGGACGTCTCAGTCTCAGTCTCAGTCAACCTCGTCGGCGTTCGTTGCAAAAAATAATAAGACAGTCAAATGTTTCAAGTGTAACAAGATGGGACATTACGCGAGTGATTGTAGGAGCAGTGGTTCTGTGGACAGCCGGTCTGACAATAAGTGCTATTATTGTAAAAAACCAGGACATTTCAAGAGTCAGTGTCGATTTAAAAAAACAAGAGAAAATAACAAAGCTAGTAACGCGTTTGTGGTGTCGGACTGCTTCGGTGGACAATATAAACAAAGTCAGTGGCTAGTGGACACGGGTGCAAGCGAACATATGTGTTGTGATCGGTCTTTGTTTACAACATTTCATAGTGAGTCAGAAAAATCCGTTGTTATCGGAGACGGGACTGAAATTAGTGTGTTAGGCCGTGGACAGATGGCAGCACAGGTTTTCAACGGCAGTGAATGGATAAATACGTCCATAGACAATATACTTTACGTCCCAGATTTAAAGGCTAATTTATTTTCTGTGACGCGTGCTACCGAAAGAGGTTATGTCATGTCTGCCAATGACACTTCGTGCAAATTTACTAAACAAAACAAAATAATGGCTATTGGAAAACGCTGCGGAAAGCTTTATTACATGGAATTTCGATACAATGGCATCGAATCAACTTGCAGTGTTGCGAGTACAGTGAATTTAAGCGAATGGCACGAGAGGCTCGTGCATCAAAACATAGATTACGTGATAAATGTATTAAAAAACAACAACATTGAGGTGCAGAAAAATCAAGTTGGAAGCTGTGAAGGGTGTCTAGAAGGTAAAATACATCGTTTATCCTTCAAAAACAGTGAAACCAAGACTACGCGGACGTGTGAATTAATCCACTCTGACGTTTGCGGTCCTATGGAAACACAATCAGTTGGAGGCTCCAGGTACTTTGTACTGTTCAAGGATGACTTTTCAAATTATAGAGCAATCTATTTCGTGAAAGCAAAGCATGAAGTCAAGAAGTGTATTGAGGATTTTATAAACAAGGCTGAAAATGAGACAGGAAATCATATTAAGATATTCAGAAGTGATAATGGCTTGGAGTTTGTGAATAGAGAGGTGGAAGAAATGCTTAAGAAGAGGGGTATAACACATCAAAGGACAGTTCCATACACACCAGAGCAGAATGGGAAATCTGAGCGCGAAAATAGAACTTTGGTTGAAGCGGCTAGAACCATGCTGTGCGCAAAGGATTTACCTAAGAAGCTGTGGGCCGAAGCTGTCAATACAGCTGCTTATGTCCTGAATCGTACTGGTAAAAGTTCAGTACCCGGTAAAACACCTTACGAGTTGTGGACAAACAGAAGTTTTGATATCCATGGTTTGAAAGTCTTTGGCTCACCAGTCTTTGCACATATCCCAAAAGAGAAAAGGAGAAAGTGGGACCCAAAAGGAGAAAAAGGAATCATGGTTGGCTATGGAGACAGTGTTAAGGGACTTAGGATATATTTCCCGCACAAAAATAATATCGAAACTCGAAGAGATGTTGTGTTCATAGAACAGAAGAAGAATACTGAGATGGGGATACCACTGGTAGTTTCTGAGAGAGAAGTCCTAACCCCAGAAGAAAGTACACCTGTAAAGGAAGTTATTGAAAGTGAAGAAAGTGAAAATGATGAGAAGGAACAGGACCCTAACCTGCAATATAAGTCATGTGAAGAAGATGAAGAGTCTGAAGGTAACAAGTATGTACCGAAAAGTAAGCGTGTTAGAAAACAGACATCATTCTATCAATGTCATAATGTAAGTACTCCAGAAGACGACCCGAAAACATATGAAGACGCTATGCAGAGAGAAGACGCAGACAAGTGGCAAGAAGCAATAGATCAAGAACTACAGACTCTAAAGGAAAATAACACTTGGACTCCGTGCAACAGCCAGCAAGAAAATAAGAAGGTAATCAGTAGTAAATGGGTTTTTAAAATAAAACACTGTAATAATAAAATCCAGTATAAGGCTAGACTAGTAGCTAGGGGCTTTGAACAAAATGATGAGTTTAATTTAAATGAGTTGTATGCTCCAGTTGCAAAATTATCCACATTAAGAATGTTTGTTGCTATTGCAACAAAGTTAAACTTACCTATTCATCAGTTAGATGTAACCGGGGCTTTCCTTTATGGAGATTTGGAAGAGGAGGTTTTCCTCAGTTTGCCAGATGGCAAAACTATTGTAAAATTAAATAAGAGTTTATATGGACTCAAAAAATCTCCAAGGTATTGGAATAATAAGTTTCATTCTGTAATTACCAGCGCTGGCTTTGTGAGATCACAGAGTGATTCATGTTTGTATTCAAAATGTAATGAGAAAGTTAAAACATATTTGTTATTGTACGTCGATGACTTAGTGTTGTTTGGTTCTGATGAAGAAGATATATTGCATGTAAAGTCAAAATTAAATCAGGAATTTAAGATGAAGGATTTGGGGCTAGTGTCAGAATTTTTGGGAATAAGTATAAAACAAAATTTAAAAACTGGAATAACCGAACTAAGTCAAAAGGCTTTCTTTGAGAATGTACTTAAAAGATTTAATATGTATAATTGCAAACCTATGCCTACCCCTATGGACCCAAATTTTAATGTTAAAATTTTGGAAAGTGATATTGAAACTAAAGATAAAAAAACAGAGAATTTATGTAGACAAATAATAGGTTGTCTAATGTATGCAGTTTCAGGGACGCGACCAGATTTGTGTGTGGCCGTCTCAATACTAAGTAGGTATCAAAATCAAGCAAACAACACATTACTAACGGCTTTAAAAAGGGTGTTGAGATTTGTAAAATATAGTATTGATTATCAGTTAGTCTATAAGTGTAACAATGATAGTCTGACTGGTTATTGTGATGCCGACTGGGCAGGTGATTTGAAGGACAGAAAGTCTACTTCGGGCTTTTGTTTTATGTACTCTAATTGTTTAATTTCATGGTGCTCTAAGAAACAGTGTTCAGTAAGCTTGTCTTCAGCTGAATCAGAGTACATAGCACTTAGTATGGCCGCTAGTGAGGCTTGTTGGTTAATGAATCTATTAAAGGACTTTAATGTTTCTAGCCCCACCCCAACCAAAATCTATTGTGATAATCAGTCTGCAATTAAAATTGCGAGTACTAATTGTATTAAGGGTTTAAAACATGTAGAAATAAGATTTCATTTTGTGAAGGATCTGATCTATTCAAAGAAAATTTGTGTAGAGTATTTAAAGACGGAAGATCAGATCGCTGATATGTTTACTAAAGCTCTGAACAAACAAGTACTGTCAAAATTTACTGAAAGGTGTGGTTTAGTTTAAAATAAAAAAATATATATATTTTTTTTGTTATAAGTTCTACTTGTTTGTTCAAAGATAATATTTTGCATTGAGGGGGGGTGTTGAAAATTGGCAATGCAAAACATAGGTTTAGTTTTTTATTAATAGTAACATTGTTCTGTAACAAAAGGAGAGAACATTCTTCTCTCTCTCTCTCGCTCTCTCATACGAATATGGCTGACTGGCTATCGTTTTGTTGTAAGTTTTAATAAAGAAAAGATATCAATAAGTGTTCATTTATTATCAAATCCCAAGTCATACGATATCGATTTCGATGTGGTAATGAACATTATGATACTGCCGTGTTCATAATAGAATCCATTGTCGTAATGCTGGTCATTATCTATGGTTTTTGAACGCATAATGGAGGATTTCCTACATGTGTGTAGATAAATGTACGTACAACTTCGTTGAATAGCAGCTCGCGGCGCTGCTGTTTGCGCAGATTCATCATCTTGACGGCGACACGGCGGCGCGTGCGCGCGTCCGCGGCCGCGCACACCACGCCCGTGCTGCCCTCGCCGATCTTGCTGAAGCCTGACAACGACGCGCGCGGGTCACCCGGGCTTACAACCAGGCGGAGCGCTGCGCGGAACTGGGGAGATGATTTTCTATAGGTACTCTTTTAGGCCTTTCCGAAAAGCCCTCAAATGTAAAGGTCACAGCTCATTAGAGGCACCCGGCACGCGACCAGCACCGCTTGGGCTGTCGGCGTCCACTCGTTGTTGACAGGTGGTCCGCGGATGGACGCCACGTTGACGAGTGGACCTCGCGTGGTCCACGAAATTCCTAGTATATAGACAGTATTTACACAGCACCCGTGAGTTACACTCGTCTCCTCGATCGCCCCCTTACATGGCGACCCTGCCAGTGCCGTTGCCTCGTGCGGCGCTGGCGGCGCGCTGCGCCACCGGTATTAGTTAACGGACTTATTATATTAGTGAAGTGAAAAAAGACTAAATATCGATAAAGTGAAAGATGTGATTTTTTTTTAAAGTATTATATGGACTATGAAAAAAAAAACATGAACTTTAACTACTATTAATTAAAGCGAGGCGGTGGTGGTCGGGCGCCGAGTGGCTGTAATGAGCTGTGGCCTTTAACCTGGTTAAGGTCTCTACCCATTACACCGTATCATACTATGTCATGGCATGATACGATGTGGTGGATCCGGCGTAACTTTCCGCTTAACCCTTACGCTATGATCACAGTCACGAATGAGAGTCACTGGCATAGGAGTACGAATATGTCCGTCAACTGTTATAGGTCTGCGAGTCTGTTATGTTATAGGAGGCGAGACACAAGCTGAGTCGTCTATTTTTTTATTAATCACTAGCTTTTGCCTGCGGCTTCGCCCGCGTGGAATTCGGCTATCGCGCCCTGTTCCCTCGGGAACTGTGCATCTTTCCGGGATAAAAAGTAGCTATGTCACTCTCTGGCCCATTAACTATCTCTATGCCAAAAATCACCACAATCCCAAACATACAAACACACACACTTTCGCATTTATAATATTAGTATGGATTTGTATGTTGTACCTCATGAGAGCTAACTTAAGAGTTAGCTCATAAATAATGATAAACTCTTTAAAACATTATTACTTGACTCCATGTATAGCAATCAACTTTAAACCGCACCTTGCATGATGTTTAAAACCTTTGCATAAATTAATACTACTAGAGGAAATTGTACAACATCCTGTGTGTAAACACTGTTAATTTCAAACACCTTGCAAACCTGTTTTCAGAAAGCAATTTACTATAGAATCATGTACATGCTCAGTTTAACCTTTTACAATTCAAAAACTACAAAATGGTCACATAAAATTAAAAAAAAAACCGAAATTATCTAACAAAGAAGTGTTAGGTAGTGTCGTTTTTCCAGTAAGCAAGAAAAAAAATTGAAGTTTTTTTTTATTTATTCGACTGGATGGCAAACGAGCAAGTGGGTCTCCTGATGGTAAGAGACCACCACCGCCCATAGACACCTGCAACACCAGGGTGATTGCAGATGCGTTGCCAACCTAGAGGCCTAAGATGGGGTACCTCAAGTGCCAGTAATTTCACCGGCTGTCTTACTCTCCACGCCGAAACACAACAGTGCAAGCTGTTTCACGGCAGGATTAGCGAGCAAGATGGTGGTAGCAATCCGAGCGGACCTTGCACAAGGTCCTACCACCTGTTATATCCTACATTTATCCAAGTATTTATAGTACTTGTAAGTTTCTATAGATATAAATAGTGTACCAAAAGTTTACATTAACTGCATTAGCCAATGTGGAAAAGAAAAACATTTTTGTGAATTATTTAAGAAATCATATCTCAGAAAATAAAAAATATGGGAAGCTACTACTACTATCTACTAAGACTACTACAACTACTACTACAAACTACAATACTGAGAGGAAATAATACTTCTGATCAAGACTCATATTACAGTAAACATTTAGTGAAACGGCGGATCCATGCAAATGTGGCTACACTATCAATTCAATCAGTTCTGTAGTTTCAGGGACAATTGAGTGTGACAGAGAGTACAGACAAACAGACGTACAGCTGATCCTATAAAGGTACCTGTTCATGAGTGAGTCTTAGCTCGTGTTTGGAGGCGGCGAGGGGCAGTTGCGGTGCGCCGCGGGCGACGGCGCCGGCGCGGGTGCCGCGTGCTGGTGCCGTGCCACAGAGTAGCCCTCACCTGCTAATGAAACAAACTATATTTTACAGCTACTGTTGTCCACATAAACCGCACTACATACGCTCATACTCATGACATCGCCATTTGACACTTGCGTGCAGCTTGCTTGCATCGATCCTGCATAGCAAGGAACGAAACTGTGTCCATGGTGCCGCGTGAGCTGCATAACATTATGTACACTTTCGCGATTTTCACCTATAGTTTATACCGCACCCGGAACTTAATCACAATTGCGACTGTGACAACGTACAGTATCGAAACTACAAATACGTTACTTATAGGAGACCAATTTAAAGTTTTATACATTTAATTTGCTTATGAATGGCACAATAAAAAAAAACTAAAATTTGCAGATTCGATACTGTATGTTGCGGCAGTCGAGTATTACTAAAAAAAAAATTCTTTGATGTTTCGATCACATCACAGGGTGATGATCATGAGTTTTTATGTGACCACAGGCCATATTGTCAAACGAGCGGGCGCTCACGATCGCTTTCATCATTTCTTTCTAGCCTCACCCTATACCATGTGACAAAAGGAAGTGGTGAAAAAGACTTGGATTTCGAGTAACAATTAAGTGGAAGTAAAAATAAATTCTTACTTGACATGTAACTAATTGAGTGATTTGGACCTGCTCAATGGTGCAGTGAATATTATTTTGAGTTGTCTGGTATCAGAAGTTGCAGTACGAATTTACAGGTTCATCAAGCACTCCTTTGCAGCCAGATAATCTGAACATAGCAATAGATGTGTTTGATGAATGTGGCCATCGAGTCTTCCAATGAGACTGGCATAGTGCACTTAAGTGCCTCGAAAAAAAACTAATCTCTAATGGTAGCACTACACTATATTAAGAGTGAGTATTAGGAGTTTCCCATTAGTAGGAAGCAAAGCTATGAGCCTATGAGTGCAAGTGCAGTAGTTGGGTATAGTAGAACTATTTAAAAAAAAACATCATGTCAGCCAAAAGGCGTCCACTGATGGACATAGGCCTACCCCAAGGCTCTACACTCAGGCCGGTCTTGTGCTTTCCGCATCCACCGCAATCCCACCCAGGTTTTCGCTCCATCTTGTTGGAAGCCTACCAACAGTGTGTCTCCCAAACAACATAAATTATTAATGAAAAAATTCCTACCAGAAAATATAAAACCCTTACCCATGTTACCGTTGTTTCCATTCAGCCCACGGTGCATACTAGCATGGGACATTTGTTTCGGTGGGTGGTTGTGTTGATAAGGAACATTAGCATTCTGAATGTTTTGGTAAGTCATGGTTGCATGGTGGTTGTCATTAAGCTCTGATACAGGTCTTACAGTAGCCTCATGAGTATGTTGAGCCCATTCCGTTGGCGACTCTGCTATAGGCTTATTTAAAGTGTAATTGCTATGTTCACGTCGCAAACTGGGATACTGCTGCGGTGCTGGAGGCACAGGTGGAGACTCTTCTGGAACTGCTGGTGGAACATTTGGCTGGTTCCGGAAGTCCCTTCGTATTCGTGGAGGACTGCTGCTTCTTAATGAATTTGATCGTGCAACATTTGAAGTTTTAGGCAGTATGACACCATTTTGAACAGGTTGTACAGGTATGTTTGGCAGCACTTGCGATGGTGTTGACACAAGGGAGGACACTGAGGCCGTCCGATGGTCTCCTCTCACTATTGTTTTTAAGTCTAGGATTTCAGTGGGTGTGATTTCTGAAGGATCCACCAACGGTAGTGGTCTGTTTGTTGATTTTAATATCTGTAAGAAATATAAATGTTACTGTAATGTATTCCTGTTTGATGAATCTCCTATAACTTTCAAAAACAGATTAAAATAATGTTACCTGATTGTTTCCAACAAGAGATGCCCACTGCAGTGGTAACCCTACGAATTTGCCTTCTCGTTTGTCAAACCCAGTGTGTACTCTGTGCTCGAAGTTACTGGGCGGAGAAATAAGAGGCTTCTTTTTCTTTTTAGAAAACATTCTGCAAATTTACCTTCTGCCTTGCCTGCAATAAAAGTTACTAAATAAGAACAGGCACGTCGCTAAAGTTTACAATTTCAAGTTTGCTTTTCAACATCATTAAGCACCGGAAACACTTTATGTAACGAGAAAAAGAAAGCTGGAAAATAGTGTAGCAATATACTTTCTAGATCAAGCGCGTAAACAATCGATTACTTCTAATATTCCACGAGCCATATCACACAAGCACAATGACTACAAGTTACATGAATATACAAACTTACAAACCTTTAAATATCGTGAATACTTGCACACTTGTTATTGAGCTTCGTAAACGAACACAAACTGAATACCAAATAGCCTACTCCATGGAAACCATGACATTCTTAGCGGCCATGTCGTCGCGTATCAAATTTAATTAACGTGATACTTATGGTCTTTTCACAACTCTTAATTGAGTAGAAAGTTGCATTGAGTAATTCTAATAAAACACGATTTTCTGAAGATAAATAATAAAATTTACGTCTTTTACCACCCGACCAAAACTGTCACGCAAAACCTCACTCACGAAACGCAAAAAAGCGCATTCCAAGATAAGGTTGTCCATGCCGTATCCAACAAAAACCGGTTTTGAACGATGTGCACAAAGATGTGCACCTGCTAGTGTCTATGGTTTTTACAAACAACGACTCGCCCGGTAGTCCGGTAATATTTTTCCGGCGTCGGTTTGACAGATGGATGACAGTTTACGCAGATCACGCAGATTACGCAGAACACTTGCTCTAGAATACATACTAATACATATCATAGTATCTCATAATTCATAGTCTGACTTGCTTGCTCTGCATTAATAATAGTTTGCAGTTGTTTAAACACCATGAAAGAAAAACGAAATAAAGACAAGGACAAGAAGAAAAGCAAACATAAGGACAAACGTGAGCGTAAACGACATAGTGTAAGTAACAGCAGAACTTGTTTACAATAAACATTGTTCCTTTCGGCTTTAGTTGTAACATTGGTAACATTTACATTTTCAGTCATCAAGTTCCAGCGCTTCTGAAGATGAATGGGTAGAGAAGAAGCCAGCACCCGAGCAAAGCTACACAGAGCGTGAAGACTGGATGGCAATGACTGGTATGATAAAGACATATACAAAAGACGACATTAGAAAACCTAAGGTAGAGGAAAAAAAACACATTGATTCTTATAACCCAGCAACTAGCAGTCGAGAACTAAATCCCTACTGGAAAGAAGGTGGGGGCGGCCTTCCTCAAACACCAGAAAGCTTTCGCAAGTCTAAGCCATTTCTAAAGCCTGACAGTAATAATGATTTATACTCACGGTCTTCCAGTTCAAAAGCATCCTATACTGAAAAGGAGTACAAAAGAAAAAGCAGTCATAGCTATGGCTCATATAGTCACAGATCTGGTGGCTGGAGAAAAAGAGATGACAGCAAACAAGATTCAAGAGATGACAATAGAAATGATTTCAGAGACGAATGTAGGGGTGAGACAAGAGACAGTAGAGGAAGAGAGTTTAAAGATGATATTAGAAAAGAGCCAAAAATCAATAGGAGAAATCACTCGACATCACCTGTACTTATGGATGTCAAATCAACACCAAATATGTCTCAACCAGTTGGAGCAGTAAGGCAAGAGAAGAAAGATACACCATATTTAAGTGATGAGAAAATGAACAAATTAGCTGCAAAAATTGTCAAAGCTGAAATAATGGGCAACATGAAACTTGTCAATGAACTTAAAGTTAAATTGGAGGCTGCAAGAGAATACAGGAAACAGAATCCTGGTGCTGGCGAAGAGGATGAAGATGATGCTGTGATGCTTATATCTACTAATAGCATGGGCAATAGTAGACCTTTAGTTAAAGGGTCTGGTGGGGACCCAAAGAGTAAAGGAGGAAAGCGGAAAGCAGAAACTCATGTTTCTGGAGAAAGAACAAAGTACTTTGGCAATGATGACAAATATAATTTATCACAAATGGTAAGCTTTTCAAATATTTACTGTAAGTAATTAAAATGTTGAGTTAGTGAATCCATTTTGAATATTTGGGTTTATAATAAATTATTGTAGTGACAAATGCTTGCTTTAGTTATTTCTTAAATATATGCTTTTTATTACAGTTCCAAGAAGAAAAATATGGTGACAATTACAATGAAGATGCTGAACTCGCCAAAATCGCAAGCAAGCACAAAAATCCTAATGATGATCTGGAGGATATTTTCACTGATGAAATATCAAAGAACAGAAATGAAGCCAAGGACAGTGAAAGAGAAAAACAAAAATCAATTAATGCACACATGAAGATTGAGAGATCTCTTGAGGGCTGTGAACATTGTGTGGACTCTAAGAATATGTTGAAGCACCTTATGGTGAGCTGCGGAACTAAGGTGTATATGGCAGTGCCAGCAAGAAAGTCGTTAGTGAAAGGGCAATGTATTATTACTACTATTCAACACTCTACATGCGTTACTTCTATAGATGAAGATGTTTGGGAGGAAATTATGGTAAAAATTACATTATAAAAATTTCAATATCTGTCAATATGTTATTTTATTATAGAAATATGTGGGTTATCTTTTAATATTATTTTCAGAACTACAGGCGGGCTATCACCAGCTTCTTCAATTCACAAGACAAAGATGTTGTTTTCTTCGAGACAGCAACAAAATTGCACCGATTCCCTCATATGGTTATCCACTGTGTACCTTTACCAAGAGACGTCGGTGACATGGCAGCCATTTATTTTAAGAAAGCTCTCTTGGAATGTGAGGCAGAATGGTCTATGAATAAAAAAGTTGTTGATCTAAAGGGCAAAAATATAAGAAAAGGTATCCCTAAAGGGTTACCTTATTTCTGGATTGATTTTGGAATGGACCCAGGCTTTGCCCATGTAATTGAGGATCAACAACTATTTCCAAGGAATTTTGCAGAGGTAAGTCCAATGAAAAATGTAGGTATGGATCATCCTTTATTGATATATAAATGTGAAGGTAACTCTATAGTCTGTCTGTTACCTCTTCATGCTTAAAAGTCTGAACCAAATAAAATTTCATAAGGATATATGTAGTCTGAGATCCTGAAAGAGAAAGACAATAATTTTTATCCTGGATAATCAGCCATAGGCAACATTAGTAATAAATATATTTGTGCTATCTCTTTCCTGAAAGAACCTTCAATGCTAGATGCAATTGATTCACATTAGGTGTTTTTTGTTATGCTTCGACGCCGATCGTGAAAAATTTGTTATAGAGAGTGTTAAGACCCTCACACATAGGATAATTTTTAACCCAGAAAAGTTACCATGACGTAAAACTGTAATGTAAATGCAATGTAATGTAATGTAATGTAATGTAAATGCCTTCTAATAATGGTTACATTACCATAGGCACTAAAATAAAGCTACTTTATTATTATTATTATTTTTTCTTAGTTTAGCCACATCCAAACTTATTTCCAAGTAATTTATAACGAGTTTTTTGCAGGAAGTAATTGGTGGAATACTTGATCTCGATCATAACCTATGGAAAAACCCACAGCGGGAGTATGGTGACTTACAGAGGAAGAAAGTGCTGGAATTCATTAAAGAATGGAAACCTTTTGATATTGCAACTAATAAAACAGTTTAAGTCTTATAAGTATCTTTTTTTTATTTCAACTTATCAAAGCCATTTTGTTTGAAAAGGTTGAGGTGAAGTGTCCCAATTTTGCCTGTATCAAAATACTTCAATATCAGTGTTGTTATGATCCAATGTAAAATTGTGGTTGGAATAGATACATATTTTTGCACATGACTACACATTTTGAAATCATGATATCATGAATATGGCATTCTATTCTACATGTTAAAATTATATGGCTTTTCACAAATATTTTCCACTTTTTTGGAGTATATATATTATTATCACAATCACAGTCACAATATTTTACATTGTTATTACTACTTATTACACAATATTTTGCAAGTTTTCAAATTATGATGCAATGGTAATTGTACACAAAAATGTAAGCTTTTTCTAGTTTTAAACTACATTTATACATCAAGATTCTTCCTTCATCATTTCTTCTATCAATTTCTGCCTTTCCGCTGCTTGTCTCATTTTAGTTAACACAAGAGATTCATAGTCTCTGTCTGATACCAATGAAGGTCCGGGGGCATCCTTCTTCGTTGTCAGTATGGGTTTGTCATGAAGCCACTTTAATGTGAGAGGGTTATCTGGTAGACCTGAAACATAATGAAAATTTTGTATTAAGTAAAAGTAAATTTGATAGACAAACTTGTTTAACATGAAAGTAATACTTGACACAACTGTATCAGCTGGTCAAAATATAAAATATATTATCTTTGGAAACATCAATTAGTGTGAGTAAGCTCATCAGTTCACTGAACTTTTGGCATTATTCACAAACTCCTGAAGTGCTTAACAATTTTGTAAGTGCAATCAACAAATTTGATTTCTTGTAGGTCATGTAGAATTTGAATGGTATGTTACATGACAAAGCATACAATATGATTCTACTACTTCTGGCCATAACTTTTAATTTATTTATGTAATAAGATGAATTAGTGAGAAATGCTGGGCAAAACTGGCTTACTAAAGCAAAGGACAGACACTTATGGAACGAAATGGAGGAGGCCTTTACCCGTTGAGGGATCCATATTGAATTGTTTTTTTAATTAATTGCTATTTATTATGAAATGAAATGTTATGTAATTTTTTAATGTATATAATAATTGGTATAATGAATAGATTGATTTGAATATGTTATGCATGCACTTATGATTATGTTTTGTGATTCAAAATGGAAATAAAGAGGCTATAATAATAATAATAATAGTTTGCTGTTATGATATTCAGAGGAATGAAAATCTAACCTTTCTCAAATTCAATTGCCATCTCTGAAGCTTCCTTAGTAGAATACTCTACCAAAGCAGTTCCTTTCTTCTTAGATGATACAATTAATGCCACAATATCTCCATATTTCTTCAAAATCATCCGCAGTTTGGGCTCATCATATCCACCATTGCTCTCATCTGTTTTATCAGCTTTCCACTTTATCTTAATTCTATTCAAACTAGAATCCCACACAGGTTCATTGAGGCGACCAAGAGTTCTCTGTATTTCTTCTTTGACCCTCTTTTGTTCTTCTTGCAGAAGCCTACTGCCTTCTTTCTGCAATCTTAATATTTCAGCTGCTAATTTTTGTTCATCAGTGAGATTAGTTCCAAGCCCAGCTTCTCTCTCTCTTCTTTCTAGGTCTTCCTTTAGTTTCTGTCTCTTACTGTCTAATTCTTTGTGCCTGAGTTTTGCTGCTGCCTTTGCCCTCAGTACTTTGTCGTAAGCAGATCTGGCTGCAGCATCCGTAAGGATTTCTAAGGCTCTAGAAAGCTCATGGAATGCTTCTGCTGCCTTTGGATCATCAGGATTTTTGTCTGGATGGCATTGTAGTGCTTTTTTACGATACGCTTTTTTGATCTGGAAATAAAAGTATTAGGTATTAGATTGAATAATGGCAAAGTAAATTTTAAAAAATTAATATTGTTTTAACAGGTTACATTTATTTAAATATACCCAAATTATATACGTAAATGTAAGGCAAAACAAGTTAATAACCCAAAAAGTTCTTACCTCGGATTCCGTAGCGGTGATCGTAAGATCTAGGAGAGCGTACAAATCAACATCTTCAATCTTTGTTTTTGCCATAATGAACTTATTAATTGTTACCTTACAAATTCACATCAAAACTTAGATTTTAATAAATTAAATACAAAGCACTGACTGCAATTAATTACAGCAAGAGCAAGGCAGGCGCCATTTGCAGCCAACTTCAGCTCAGTTGATTGTTGATTTGAACTTGACATTGACAGATTGGTTTTTTTATTTGTGCAAGCTCGACCTCGAGGCTTTTTAGCCGGAAGTTCGCAAGGCGATGTTGCTTGCCTAATAAATGCGAATTCCTTTGCTTCAACATAAAGATTCTTTCTTTGTTTGTAACGTCTAATTTGGTTATACTGAATTAAAAGACTATTAAAAACACAATTCGAGATATTGTTATTATAAGAAATAAAATGTTGAATCGTCTGTTCGGATTATACATTTTAAGGGCAACACAGTCGAACTGTTCGAATGGTGGGTAAAACCGTCAAAAGAATAGAGGTCATAAGAGTAAGAGAGACTATAAGCAAGGAAAAAAATAAAATAAAAATGTCAAACTTGATATGACAAACTCATATTTTGAGATTGAGGTTATATTATAATGGACTTGAATTGAATCAGGGGTAGACAAGTTAGAGCATTTGGTTTTGACAGCTTTGAAACTCGATTACAGCGCTATCTCTTGAGATCATGTAGTCCACAGCTCTTTTTGGACTCGAAATTTTGTCGGTATAGGTGATAGATGTCGTTAGTGCAGTATTATCTAGTTTTATATATTCTTTTACTTATACTTCTATCTGAATATGCATTTTATTATTTTCATTTATCAAATCCAACAATTACAGTGTTTATTTTAAAATATTCTCCAAAATTATTTCCTATTTTCTTTATTTGTCATAGTTTAGTTAGCAAGCAACACAGAAATCATAATGTCTAGTCTAGGGACTGCATACCTACGTCCGTCATAGAAACGGTTATTCAAGTTCAGTTTTTGATTCGCGCTGTCATCGTTCATCCACCATTACCTCTCATATTTCGTTTTCTAGAATTTTTTTACCGTACAACGGCAAAAACTACTAGACACTGGCAAAATTGTCCTCCGATGGACAGAGCCATATTTTTTTAAAGAAACAACAACAAGTTCAGATTCGCTTTCGTCTTGAAAGTTTCTTCGATGAGTTGCGGGATTTACTTTGCGAAAGGATGCTTTTTTTGTGTTTGCGATTTGGACGCTGTTTTTGTTTTATTTTGTGATTATTACGACATTCAACATGCGTTGTGCGTTAGGCTGCGAACATAGTGGTAAGTAACATTAGTTTTTCTATCATTTAGCTTAGTTTTTATAATACTCGTCCTGCTGAACTAATTGAGACCTGGGCCAAGTGCATAATAAAGTAAAAGCTAATAATATTCGTGAATTTCAATACATAATCGCTAATACTATTAGCTTGTATTTTATTATGCAATCGGGTCTGATTGCATGTTTTCCCGGCAAAAGAAACTGATTATTTATTACTGTAAGATCAGAACGGCGCCATGCCAACGGGGTTTTATTTTAGACACGACTTATTTAATATACTTTACGATAGGATGTCCGAGTGGTAACAGAACCTGACTACAAAGCTTAAGGTCCTGGGTTCGATCCCAGGTTGGGACAGATATTATTTGTGTAAAATACTAATGATATTGAAGATTGGAGGTGTGATACATATAAGTATGTATCTATTTAAGTATGTTTAAGCAGTGTTTTCCAAGCTACCATCATTGTAAAAACACAGTTATACAATAAAGCTTATTTCTATTTCTATAACTATTTTTGTTTTCCAGCAGAAATACCACTTCATCGATTTCCCAACCCTGATAAATTTCCTGAGCAATTAAAGCTTGGGTGAATGTCATGGGAGAAAAATTGGAAAACCCAGAAGACTACTTGCGGTATAAGCACAAAAGAATATGTGGCATACATTTTAAAGCAGAGGATCAAAATAGAAACAACCTTCTTAAAGGAAAAGTCACATATTTGGATGGTATGGATGAAATTAAACAAGCTGCCCATTTATATTACGTAAAACATAAGCACAATAAAACTAATAAGTAAAACTTGTTATTTTTTTTATATCCCTACTAAACTATACGAGTAAGAGCCCCGCAGACCGCAGACTTTTTATTGCCCGATAGTTTAGTTAGGCTCTTTAATCAGTATAAAGACGTATGCAAGTGCGCACACAAGGCGCACACTATAACGACGATACCGAATCGTTATAATATGCGCACTTGCATACATCTTTATACAGATTAACAGCCTAATTAAACTCTCGGCCGATATAGTCTGCGGTCTGCGGGGGCTCTAATAAAGACATGGTTATATTTGTAGGTATGCATATATATATACGGCGTCTGACACCAATTTTCAGAGGGCAGCACGGTAGTATTTCAAATATGGCGTCGCGTCAAACGGGGTGACAGATAATTGCGTTGAGTACGCTCTCTATTCCTTTTGGTATATTTATCTTACTCTATGAATTGAATGCACATTAAGTACTTTACTTTTGAAAAGAAAAGACTTTATTTTTCGACTAAGTTGTTGGGCAGTTAACGAAATAAGTTATCCTTCTTCATTTAATCAAATAATGTTGCCTCGAACTTGTCGTAAGTCATTAAAACACAGTTAGATGAAATCACTAAACCAATGTTGGTATAGTTAAGGATTTGAATATTATTTATGTATTTTATAGACACCTACGGGTTGGACTTTCGTCCTTGAGAACCAATTCTACGGTGGTCCAGTCCGCACCTGCCTCCCAAACCGTTCCTGAAGGTATGCTCTGTGCTCTTTATTCACTATATTTAAATAATAATAAATAAATTAAATAGAAAAATAAGTCCAATTACATTTACTTAGACTAGCTAACCTTGATCCTTATTGAAGATAATTATAATTATAAAAATCATTGCTTGTTGATATTGACTCAAAAATTAAGACTGAAAATTGATCAGATCTTTTATTTAAATTTAATGCCTTGTTATCTTATTTTGTAATGTTTTGGTATAAATTTGATGTTTTTAAATAAATATATCTTAATTTCTGTATTGATATGAGTCACAAATTTTAACATTGCATGCACAATGCATTCACAAAGGTAGGGACATTAATTCATATTTCTTTCTCATATTTTTATGTAATTATTCAACCCGTCAAGCGATTTAGGCACACACATGTGTGCCTAAGGAAACCTGTCCGAAAATGCGCTAGGTGCACTCAGTGAGTGTGTCTATCGCAGTTCCGGACAAATTTAGCTAGGCGCTTTTTGCACCCCCAAATCGCTCGACGGGTTAATATTCATTTAGGAACAGCATTGATTGATTGATTGATTTTATAATGTAATGAAATGTGACTTTGATTTAATTAATTTTAATTTATATAGATAGACAGTTTAATTTAATTGGATGTGATGTGTTAATTTGTAATGAAACAGAAGTTAATTAATGAATTAGGCAGTTTACATGAATGTCATGGAAATTAATGTAATTTGATTTAATGTAATAATAATATATCTTATCTGCTTACCTACTACCATAGTCCCATTAGAATATTTTATACACTAACAATACATGGATCTACTCAGTTATCTGAAACTAAATTATTTTAATTTGATTTTTGATTTGATTGCCAGTTTTTTTTTCTGATAAAATGAGATTGATTAATTGACAGTAGTTTATAAATATTTATTCTTTCATTAAAGTTTCAGCAACGCACCAAAATACGGGTCTAAGCCTATCCACACAGTTAATTTTAGAGTAAAACCTGTTTTGGTGCAAACTACAAAAATCTTACAAATGAAATGGATAAAAAATTAATATCTATCGTCAAGACGACATTAATATCTAAGTCGTATTATAAAGTTAATGATCATATCATGGACAGGGATATTTAGAAATAATTCCGATCGGCATTAGCAATCCCTTCAAATAGCGAACCTACTGTGTTAAAAATAAAGTTGTATTAAATACTTGTGATGTATAGATATCATATAATAATATTGTAAATCTGTTTAAAAAATATATATACCTCGTTAAGTTTCTTGCCAGATTCTTCTCAACAGAGGTTTTTCCGAACCGGTGGTAGATTTTTTTGACATTCATAAGTTCTTGTTATAGCCTAAAGTGAATGAATTTGACTTGACTGTAAGCCCGACTTTGTTTTGAAATAAATAAATAAAAATTGAAATATTTACCTCCAAAATCTGAATATTTATCCGGCAGCCAACTATACCAAGGATATATGAATCAACTCTATTTTACTGTGAAACTAACAAATGAAGACTAATGAATTAAGTTACTTAAAGTTATTTTTGATTTTTTTTTATATGATTGTGGGCAAACACAGGGTCACCTGTTGGAAAGCAATCACCGCTGCCCATAGACATCCCTAACGTAAGCTAAGTTACGGATGCATTGTTTTATTTTTCTCATGTTTTTGTGATTGATCTTTGAATTTAAACTACCATTCACTGACATAATTATTAAAATAAGTTTTTGGTAAAAATTTCATTTTCAATTTGTATTGAAAATTTGTATCATGATGTGATATATTTTTAGAATCGGCTTTAGTAAGCGCTTTTATTAGATACCACACACGATAGGCTTCAGACCAAAAAATATTTTTTTTCCATACAAAAAAAAATGACGTCATAACTCCATTTTTGTTTTTTTTCGTGCTACGGGTCAGATTGATTCTTATGGCCTAAAGATCAATCGTTCCGATTTTCATACTTTTAACACCATGTGCAGCATTTTTTGGCGTACCGCTAGCACTACATAAGAACTGCCGCCAACTTGAAAGTGTAAGTCTGCATAATAAATTTAAACCTCCTTTACTTTTCTTGTAGAAACCACTGCACCAAGGAAAAACCCCCTAGAGCACCCAGACTACTTCCAAGTCCACAATCTGTTCACTGTGAAGGATCTATTTGATGCCAGGGTGCATTTTGGTCACAAGGAAGGATCCCTAAATGACTATATGAGACCATACTTGTACGGGTCTCGACTCGGCCACTTGATCTTCGACTTGGACACAACAGCAGAACATCTACGCAAAGCACTCAACTTTACAGCCCATGTTGCCTATAGAGGTGGAATAATCTGTTTCTTCAACCGAAATGCACTGAATGCTCATTTAGTTGAAAAAACCGCTAAAGAATGTGGCGAATACGCCCACACAAGGTTCTGGCGAGGTGGTATATTTACAAACGCCAACCATCAATTTGGTGCGGTTACGAGGTTACCAGACCTTTGTATATTTCTAAATACCCAAAATAATATCTTGAACCAACATACGGCCGTGCGGGACAGTGCGAAGATGCTTATTCCTACCATTGGCATTGTGGACACCAATTGTAACCCTAATTTGATCACATATCCGGTCCCAGGAAATGACGACACCCCTACTGCTATTGAGCTTTATTGCAAACTATTCAAAGCAGCCATTCACAGAGGCAAAGAAGCAAGGATGAAATTCTTACAAGAAACGGAGTGATGAAAAACAACTGTCTTCAGTAACATTTATTTAATTTTTTTAGAATAATAGGTAATAAATGATATAAACTTTATACAATTTCTTTAACAAAATATACAAAATTAACACATTTTTTACAATTATGGCTACAAAATACTTACACAAGAAAATTTCAAAACATTTGTCTTTTGTTCATTGCAAAAACTTATCATGAATTTTCTAAATATTTCAAGCAAGTAGTAAAGAAACAATCAAAACGAGTATTTTTTTTGATTTTAAGAAAAAAATTATCTTGCCCAATAAATTTGTTGTAAATACTATCCCAAAAGAACCTTTCGCATCATATGCGGATGAGGGTTGCTGTCCACTTCTCGACTTTCCCAACTTCCGGTTATGCACTTGGAGCTGCACAGGTACTGTAGAAGTGGAATTCTGTATTTCCCGCAAAAGTCAACGAATTTGATGTGTTCCACGCGATTGTCGAAGAAAACTCCTGAAATAACCCAAAAAAAAGCTGATTAAAAAGTAAATACTCGTTGTATTTGGCGGGTAAGGTAAGTGGTTAAATTCAATTTGTAGACTACCCACACTTCTGATAGCAAAGCTTTCAATGCAGTTGTCAAATCGATATTTTAATAAAATCGTATCGTTTTTTTAAAATGCGTTGTAATTACTTTGAATACCAAAGGCCTGAGCGTCCGCCACCCCAAGAAAATCATTTTCTCTACAATGGAACACGAAAATGTAAGTAACTTATCAATTTTATTTTATCTAAAAATACTTTAAGACGTTTTATCTGTCTGTTATTGCGCTGAGCATAAAACAAGTGTGTTTATATTATTATTGCTTCGTCACTGTTGTGCAATAGCTAATAGTAGATATGCTATGATACCCCACTTTGAATAAGTATCTGGGGGCACGGGAAAAAAATAAAGGCACGGCCGTACCATACTTTTCAGGCTAACATCCTGTAATATGTATTACGTAAAATATTTTCACTTATCTCACCTTTGCACTTTGGATTCACGCAACATTGCGCAGCGCCCAAATAGTTAATAAGGTCCCTGGGCACTTCGCCTGGCAGAATCGGTATATCGTGTAGCTTGATGGTCCGGCCAGCAAGCTCTAACAGCGAAGGAGGCTGCAAAGTCATGTCCCGAACGAACCTCACAACTAGAGGATTGTCTCGAAGACTTAGCTGGAATCAAAACAAAAGTTCGACATGAAGGAAGTGGGGTAATTCGTATTTAACTATCCACTTTCACGAATGTTCATAAAACTATAACTCTGGTGAATGTAATGCGCAATTTGTTATTGTTTACTATTTACAAATAATACTATATACCTAATATGTATATAGGTAGAAGGATAAGTGTATTATATGTAAGTAGTACCTACTCTTCCTGTTTGCGGAGCAATGAGTATGCAAACTTAGTTATGCCAGTGGCAAAAACTAGAACTTTGCTATATTCATACTAACATAAGGACACTTACTGTTAACAGTGGCGCGGTTTTTAAAGTACTAGATAAGTTTGTGATTTCTTACCTCAGTGAGGCATCTCAGCTTAATGATTTGTGTGGGCAGGGTCTTTAACTTATTCCTGTGAATTAGAAGGGAGCGTAGTTGGTTTAGGTGGGCGATGCTGTTCGGAAGCTGTTCTATCATGTTGTCGCTGAGCACCAGGGCTTGAAGTGATGTCAGTCGACCCACTGCATCCGGCACATCCACTATTTGGTTTCCTCCTAGCGATAGAATCTGTAAACTGATAAATTGCCTATTAGTTTATGCATTGTACGGTACCTATGTAATCTTTGAGAAGGTGCTGAGTTAGATATCATCATCATCATCGTAGCAGTACATTGCTAGCATCCCCTCCCCCAATGAGCGCCATCGCGCCGTGATATTTCCGCCATTTTTGGCCTTATTTTTCGTATAAAAGATGCTTATAATTTGCCCGTTCTATGACATGTATACGATGCAATCATTTAAAATAGTAATTTATTGAATCAGGCGTTAAGTACTTTGCGGAGGTCCATATCAATGAACTAAAAGAATTTCTTTGCTCTCCCTCGACCTTATGATAGCTAAGTTTATGCAAGATGCGTGTTCATTCATGCAGTTCCTCCCTCCACACTCTGTAAGAACACACCACATCACACCACAAGAACCACACAAATCACACCCAACTACCCATGACTGACGCGTTTCGAACTCAACCAGAGCCAGCCATGCTACCAGATGTTAGACTAACAAATATTTGAGTCTCAACCAGAGCTCATCTTCAGAGCAACACAAACGTACCTACACCATGCTAACAGAACAGACTCTAACAAATATTTGAGTCTAGAGCTAGAGTAGAGAGGTCGCGGGTGAGCAAAGAAATTCTTTTAGTTATTTAAAATAGTGACCATAATAACATTATTTGGACTTTTTTATATAAATGGCGGCACTTCTTTTGCTGAACCCTAACTCAAAGTCGTGTCGTACCGTCCCTCTCACTCTCGTATTAAATAATACAAGCGTCAGCAGGACGGCAAGAAAGAAGTTCGAATTTTCCGCCGAATTTAGTATAATTAT
>NC_133494.1:17266221-17274722 GCF_025370935.1 Choristoneura fumiferana | reverse complement strand
GCGCCGGCGTGCAACCGACATGACTGATGCGCCTATCTGTCTCTGCGCGAAAGACACCGTGTGGCGGCGGCTTTATGTAAGACGGCCGCGACACAAACAATGGAAACGGAAATAATGTTAGTTTAGTCATCGATAGTTGATGTTAGGGAGATTGTGGTATTAGCATTAGAGAAAATTACGTCCGAATATCCAGTGGACAAACAGACATACAGGGTCCGTTGTATTTACGTGTCTACCTGCACCGAACAATTAGTCTAATTCAATGAGCTAAAAGAATTTCCTTGCTCACCCGCGACCTTACGATAGCTAAGCTTATGCATAGTGTAGTGTGTTACGAGTATGTGTAGTGTGGTGGTGGTGATAGATGGGTTTGTGTGATTTGTGTGTGTTATTCTTACAGTGTGGAGGTGGAGGAACTGCATGAACATGCATATTTTGCATAAGCTTAGCTATCGTAAGGTCGCGGGTGAGCAAGGAAATTCTTTTGATTCAATAAATTAGTCTAATTCAGTTTATTTACCAAATCAAATCCAATCCTTATTTTTTAAATTGCTCTAAAGCAATAAAGCCACCTTAATTGCTTACCTTGGTAAATCTCTATATACCTGTGTGTTTTTTGTGCTGCTTGTTCAGAAGAAAATAGGTTTATCTACCAAGTTATTTTTTAGACTTCAAAGGTAAAGAAATGTTATCGATTCAAAGAAATTCAAATTTCATTATTTATTTACCTACTTACATAAAACGTTGTTTTCTACTTTGATCCAACCACCCTTACGCAATACTTAAACCTATATCTAATGTACTGTGTATTAATAACATAATCCTCATCACCATCATCATCATCAGCCTACAGCAGAACTGCTGGACAAAGACCTTTTCCGTGGCGCCATGGAAGAATTGGAAATTATTAAACTAAAATAACTTAACCAACAAAATGTGGGAAAATCCCATCCATTTCACTTCAAAGTTCAATATCTCAAAAACGGCAGAACCGATTTTGATAACACATATCTAAGAACCATCGCTAAAAAACCTGCTATCAAATAAAAAAACCGCATTCAAATCGGTCCACCCGTTTAAGAACTACGGTGCCACAGACAGACAGACAGACATACATAGCGGTCAAACTTATAACACTCCTCTTTTTGCGTCGGGGGTTAATGAGTCGCGACATCGAGTGGCGGCATCGGAAGGCGAAGCGTTGTAGGCCTCCCAACAGGTGGACCGACGACATCGTGAGAATTGCGGGTAACCGGTGGATGCAAGTGGCGAGTTTTCGTTCTAAGGGGGAGGCCTTTGTTCAGCAGTGGACGTCTTCCGGCTGATAATGATGATGATGAAACTAAAATGAGTAAATTTATTAAGTTTTTATGTTATTAATATATTATTTTATTTTGAAGCCGTGCGGCCGTGGTTGCCGAGTGGTTTGACCTATGGACTCTCAAGCAGAGGATCGTGGGTTCAAACCCCGGCTCGCACCTCAGAGTTCTTCGAAATTCATGTGCGAAATTACACACAAACCTGCGAAGCAATTCAATGGTGTGTGTGAAGTTACCAATTCACACTGGGCCCGCGTGGGAACTACGGTCCAAGCCCTCTCATTCTGAGAGGAGGCCTGTGCCCAGCAGTGGGACGTTTGTATGTAGACTGAGATGATATTATTTTGAATGTTCTTCAATTGAATAATATACTTTTTGCTTAATTTACTCCGGGGCAACTCAGCTATACTTTTTATCATCCCAGCCTATAAACGTCCCACACTGCTGGGTACAAAATAAGGATTCATTTATCGCCGACGTAATATAATTTGATATGGGACAAAAGCCTAATAATATTGTTGTCTTGTGCTGTGAAGAAATGTATTTTCTTTCTTTCTTTCTTTCTAGACTGATAGTTACTTTCGCATTTTCAATATTAGTAAGAAAAGGATGGAAAATCACAAAGCTGTCTTATTCATATTAAATGTTATTATAACGGATAACTCACGTCTTAAACCGAGTTTAGCTCATACTCGGTTTAAGACGTGAGTTATCCGTTATAATAACATTTTATATGAGTGAGTCTCACGGTAGTTTCATGTTCAAAGCTGTCTTATTGCTTAAAAACGATCTTATCTAGCCAATCATTTAGATGTAAAGAGTAACTTAACATAAATCGTTTAACAACTGGACGATTTATTTTGCGATACTCTCTGACGTCATAACACAATTTAATCGCATCACCACATTGATTAATTTATTTAACAGGAATTTAATTATCCGATGAAAGTTTTTACTTTATTCATGCGTATTAATTTCGCATAATTTAAAATTAACTAAAATTTAAATTTGACTTAAACCTATTATTTGTTATGTCACGATATACAATGTGTCTCTATCCTCTGGATAAAGATGAAATTTGTCGTGTTGATACGATATTTCAAACCTATGTACCTATTGTTACGATATATTATCTATGGCACGCCCGGCTGATGTCAAGAAGCAAAAACGGTGCCTCATGTTGTCATGTCCTAAGATTATCACTAATAAGCGACTTTCAAGAATTACACGTCTCGTCTTTGGAAATCACATCAACCTTCACACCATAACACCTATGTACAAGGCCTCATATCAAACGCCACAGTATGAACTGAGAAATGACTGATTTAAAATTTAATACTTTGGAACAGCCTATATTAGATACTCGATTATTAGGGTTCCCCTTACCCAAAGGGTAAAAACGGGACCCTATTACTAAGACTCCGCTGTCCGTCCATCCGTCCGTCTGTCACCAGGCTGTATCTCATGAACCGTGATAGCTAGACAGTTGAAATTTTCACAGATTATTATTAGATTAACAAAATAAAATAAATATTCAGGGGGCTCCCATACAACAAACGTGATTGTTTTGCCGTTTTTTTTCTCGATATTAATAACGGCAACAGGTAGACGCGTGAAATATTCATAGTCGTATATTCACTTTAAAAATAAATAGTTAAATTAAAATAAAATAAACATTTAAGGGGTCCCATACAACAAACGTGTATTTTGCTATGTCTAATGATAATGGTAGGGAACCCTTCGTGTGCGAGTCCGACACCCACTTAGCTGGTTTTTATATTGTTGTAATCAAAATAATGTATAACATTTCTGAGAAGGACCTCTACAATACAATAGAATAACTCTTTATTTCACACCAACACATAGCAAGCAGTACAGAAAACAGGTATATACACAGAGACTTTCTAAGGTAAGCAATAGGCTTTAATTCTCTCTCTCTCTGGGGGCTCTACTTGGGATTTAAATCATTGTTCAGAGAATAGAGACGTCATATTGTATAATAACTGTTACTATGTACAAAAGACAATATTTTAATACTCCATTATTAAATAAACTACAAGGATTGTTAAAGTCAACAATAACCTGCATTGCGGGCAGATAGCAATCTGATTAGAAAATCGGCTCACTTTTGCGTCATACTGTAAACAAATCAGATAACAATATCTTTAATGCAGTCTTAAAATGTATATATAAGGGACACTTGAAACTACAAAGTCACATTACAAGTACTAATTGAATTAAACGATCTCAATCTAAAATTAAAAATGGTGTCCGACTTCAGAAAGAAGAAGCTGTTTCACGTGTTTAACGCGTTCTTCGACACAAACGGGAGCGGAAATATCGACAAGAAAGATTTCGAACTGGCCGCTGAGAAAATTTCGCAGAACCGAGGCTGGAAAGCTGGTGATGCTAAGTTCAAGGAGACGCAGGATGCTCTGCTGAAGATCTGGGAAGGCCTGCAGAGTCGCGCTGATGCTGATAATGACGGAGAAGTGTCTTTCAACGAGTGGGTGGCCATGTGGGATGAATTCGCCAAGAACCCTTCTGCAGCTCTTGAGTGGCAGAACCTTTACTGTAAATTCATTTTCGAGCTGGAAGATGCCAGCAACGATGGAGCAATTGACAGCGATGAATTCTCCTCCGTGTACGTTTCCTTCGGTTTGAATAAGAAGGAGTCTGTAGAAGCTTTCAAGAAGATGTCGAAAGGAAAAGCCAGCGTATCCTGGGCTGAGTTCCAAGGTTTGTGGAATGAATACTTTACTTCGGAGGACCAGAACGCTGCGGGTAACTTCATCTTCGGCAAAACTAGCTTCTAAATTGTGGTGTACTGTTTAATTTATTTTGAAATGGAATGTGATATTCGTGATTTAAGAAAGAGGTGTAAAAGCAGAACTGATTGTTGTAATAATAAAGAGATTATTATTTTATGTCGTTGATAACGGATTCCATTCCTACTTACATTAAGTTACATTAAAATATCAAGATGTTTAGTGTTTTTTAGGAGTGGACTAGTCGATAAATGTTCGAAATGCCTAGTTTCTTTTCGAATTAGTCAGCACCTAACATTTATCACTTAAATTTCGAATATTTCGAGTTGTCAGTACTAAAATAGATAACCTCATGCGTTGATCACTTCATCGGCTGCCTTACTCTCCTCGTCGGAATGCAAACATCCTGTGCTGACTGGATTTATATCAATTTAAACAAGATTGCTAGTATCTCCACTCAGTTAATTTCATTAATTATTTAATTTTGAATTTCGATAGAACACTGGGTGGTAACTCAATCCTTGCTACGATGGCAATTAGCATTCTCAGTAGTCTGTACAAAATCAGCCACTATAACACAGTATATAGTTGCAGGACAACAACTCAGACCCCATAGCAATGAAGACGCCGATATGCCTAGGAGAGGTAGGAGGGAGTTTGAGTTTCTTGCCGGATTCTTCTCAACAGAGGTTTTTCCGAACCGGTGGTAGATTTTTTTGACATTCATAAGTGCTTGTTATAGCTTAAATTGAATAAAAATATTGTGACTTTGACTTTGAATCTTATTTAAATCCAATACACGTCCTAAAACAATAAACGGGAACTTAAGTATTGATTTCTGATCACTGAGTTCAAAATGAGTTAAAATTTGTTACCTACGTGTATGAAATCAAATGACGTCACGGAAAAGCTTGCGTTAAAATGTCATTTAAAAATGTATGTATGTATGTATGTAAATACTTTATTGTACATAAAACACAAAAAAATACAAAAAGAAAACAACAAAACAAAAGAGTACAAAGGCGAACTTATCCTTCTTTTCAAGCTAACCTAAAAAAAATCCTTCTAGGGTTAAAAATATTTATAATTACTGCCAGCCATAATTATACATGAAGCTCGCATAATTTAATATTCCCTCAGGTGTCACGAGAAAGAAACCGAGCGCGCAAAATATTTCATTAGCGGGGAGAATTAATTATTTTAATTTATGCTATGAAAACTACGGCATGGGAAGAGAGAGGTGAGTTCAGGTGTTGCTGTCTTACACGCTAAGAAGGATGATAGCGTCAGGCTTGGGGAAGTTTTGATACGGAACAGTTATGTCTTTACAGCACAGCTGGCATAGAATTTTCGAGTTGCGCTTGTAGGAGTTTTATGATACGGAACAGTTATGCAGAGGCGTACTTTACCTGTGCGAATTAGGGCAGCGTAATGGCGTCGGCGTGCCAGGTGTGCGCGCGCAGACACCTATTGTACGCATTGCAGGGTGTGACACGGGCGCGCTTGTACCTATTCCATTTTGACCGCGCGCTTCCTAGATGGCGCTAAAGTAATAATTGCACACGGGCGCCACATGGGCTAAAGACGCCGCTGCAGTTATGCTGTGTGAAATTTGGAGTCTTGATGAGGGCGGGGGCCAAGCGGAAACGTGTCGTATCATGAGGCAATTGGGCGGCCTTCTGGTGTGGCGTGGAGGGGGGGTCGAGACAATGAAAAGACATCTTTACTCGAACAAATATCTTTTAATACTAACTTGGATTCAAGCATAACATAGTATGTATATCTAAAATCTAAACAGTATACCAAGAATGCATACACACACCAGACTGGTTAAAAAACCGGCCAAGAGCGTGTCGGACGCCCAAAATATGGTTCCGTAGCCATTACGAAAAAATTAAGTTATATTTTTCTAAGAATTTCGTATTTTATACTTTCCATAGTTTAAGGTATTTTTATACCTTTCGTATATTTACTCTTAATCTAAAATCTAAAGATTTTAGGGGATTTATACGCTCGATTTTAATAAAATTTCCACTTTAAACTAAAATCTAAACAAATCACTGAATCAAAAAATCGTCTTAGCAAACCCCTAATGGTTTTAAAAGACCTATCCAACGATACCTCACCCTACAAGCTTAAAAAAAAATGATTTTTTTATTGTACCATTTTGTCGGCAGACAGACAGACATGGCGAAACTATAAGGGTTCCGTTTTTGCCATTTTGGCTCCGGAACCAACTGAATCGTGGTCCTCTGTGGAACCTTTTCGTAGAAAATGCCACAGTGACATCGCATTGCTTGACAAGGGAATTCATTGTGACACTCTTACTGTGAGAGCGTTCTACGGCGGGTCAGGAATTAAATAGTTCGACTGTACTAAGTATAAGTCCGTCAGTTTGATTAACACAAAATATTGGACATGTATTGTTTCCTTTGTCAATTAATCTCAATAGAATAAATTGAATTAATATCGAAGTTAAAGCTCTTCTGAGTTTGGTAGTTGTGAACTGTGATGTCAATCTAAGTAAGAGGAGTACTGACCCAAGCGTGACAACACATGGAGCATAACCTTTCTTCCTGGGGGCAGTCGAGTAAAACACCGTTTACTAACACGCATGCATTGCTTGCTTGTCAGTTGTTTTTTATATTCCCGCAACTCCGGTGTTCGTATTTCATGGTAATTTTTGAACTCGGCTAAAAGTATTAAAATTTATGTAAAACTGTTACGGAAACTTTGTGATAATAAAGGCTTGTTTAGAGTCTATATTGTGGTTAATTATATTACCAGAACTAAGTGGAAATAATACTTCTTCTACTTGGTTTTATTGAATATTGGTGACACGTGTCACATAGCGTTTTCATATCATCTTTTCCGATATATTGTGTTGACAAGTAAGACATATCGGATCTGATATTCTCTTCTCTATTTTCTGAAAGCCAGGTAAAAGTCATACGATTTACTTGCCGCGATATTGTATCCATTCCATACGGAAGAATAAATTCAAAACTACAGTTAAATCAAAATTGAACATAAAATAATGAAATAAAATTAAGTTTTCTTTATATTTATTATGTGAAGCCGTGGTGGCCGAGTGGTTTGATCTATGGCCTCTCAAGCAGAGGATCGTGGGTTCAAACCCCGGCTCGCACCTCTGAGTTTTTCGGAATTCATGTGCGAAATTACATTTGAAATTTACCACGAGCTTTACGGTGATGGATAACATCGTGAGGAAACCTGCACAAACCTGCGAAGCATGGTGTGTGTGAAGTTCCCAATCCGCACTGGGCCCGCGTGGGAAATGCGGCCCAAGCCCTCTCATTCTGAGAGGAGGCCTGTGCCCAGCAGTGGGACGTATATAGGCTGGGATTATTATTATTATTATTATGTTAAGTATATCATTGAGCCGTTTAAATATTCTTGTATGACGTAATAACATTTTTCTTTCTTTTTTGTCGAAATTTCTTAACAAATATTCCGTACAAATTGATATTTCACTTTTCAATCTGAGGCTTTATTTTCTAATGAACTTTTACAATCATTCTCACTACTTCTTTCTGTCAAAAGGTATACGATGCGGGCAATAAGAGATGAGGAAAGAGAAGACAAAAGGTGAATGCGATCGCGAACGTCAGAATGTTAGAAAATACGGCCACTGATGGCCATGTGTATGCTCTTTTCTTTCTAAACATTCAGTCATTAATATTTACCTTTTTTATGTAAAGTAGTGGGTTGTTCAGTGGTGGCAGGTTGTTACTTCTTGTTTTAGATTGGTTGTGGCTGGTATTCTACCGAACGGACAGCTCTACCGTACTCGACCTAAAGTTGACTGGCAGTGTCGTATTCAACCTCGACATTGGCGGAATAAGGGCGGAATCATCGCATCGTTCGAAGGGCCAATATAACCCCAAAAATTGAATTGAATTGAATATTTACCTTTGCAGGACAAAACCAAACCTTATACCAGGTTTGTAACTTTCAACGAATGGGTTTAAATGTCATAAAAAATATAAAAATAAGGGACGAATTATCCTCAAAGAATTTACAGGGGTCCAGAAATTCCTGTAAAACAGAGCTGAAGCCTCGTTAAGATTATACCGGGGGTCGTAAATAAAAAAATAAATTAAACAGAACGCGAAATGAAAGGTCATTTTTGTCGGAACACAACGAGTGCTAATTAGGGGTTAAATTATCGTTTCGAGCGGCGGGGTCGCGGGGCCGAGGCATAAGCGGTAGCGTAATTTGAATCTCTTGGTAGATATTGAAAAAACAAGTTTTACAATGTAGAAAATAGTGTAAGATAAACGTGCTATGCGACAGGCAAAAGAAAAGTTAGTGACTCTGTCACAAACTGGAAAAACATAAAACTTTATAACTAGGTTCACCTAAATTAAGAGTAAAAAGTTTCAATATCTCT
>NC_133494.1:17248721-17261221 GCF_025370935.1 Choristoneura fumiferana | reverse complement strand
CGACAATCAGTTGGCCTACTGATCTGTTATCTATTTTTTTATCAACTTATACTATTATTAATTAGACGACCAGATGGCCTTGTGGTTAGAGAACCTGACTACGAAGCTTGAGGTCCCGGGTTCGATTCCCGTGTCGGGGCAGATATTTGTATGAAAATACGAATGTTTGTTCTCGGGTCTTGGGTGTTTAATATGTATTTAAGTATGTATCTATATCTATATAATTATATTTATCCGTTGCTTAGTACCCATAACACAAGCTTTGCTAAGCTTACTTTGGGACTAGGTCAATTGGTGTGAATTGTCCCTTGATATGTATTTATTTATTTATTAATTCTGTGCTTGCTGAATACCATGGTTTATTAAAAATATTTTAAAATAACGTAAACTTATTAATAGCGTGGGGGGTGGGGGCGGGGCAACACCGTAAAAAGTTCAATTCAGTGTAAACAATGTTGAACTTTGCACAAGGTTTTGGTTCTGCAAAGGTCGCCCACAACAGGCTAGGCTAAGTGTGACCGCAAACTAACGATTAAAAGACGACGCAACAGTGGTGGACTTTTTAACCCCCGATGCAAAAAGGGGTGTTATGAGTTTGACGCCAATCATCGACATCTATGTACCTTACGGCACTAGACTGGCTGTTTGGAACAAAACGCGCGGCGCATCAATCATCAATATTACTTTGACTTTTTTTTTCTTTAATTGTATACTGTAGTTTTTAAGTATTTTATTTGTAATTATTTTATTTTGAAAAAAAAAATACTTTCTGCCAAGTTTCTTGCGGTGCATTCTTCTTGGTAATGATGGTCTTTCCGAAAGCGCTGGTAGTTTAAAAAATGACGTGTAAAAGTGCCCATTGCGGCCTATTTACTGAATAAATGATTTGAATTTTGACAGAACCGCGGTCACGGACATCCACAGACTATAGGCGTTGTGAACTGTTTTTGTGTGCCGTTTTGATGTAAGAAACATGCAGTCTAGTAGGTACATAGAGATGTCAATGACGCCAATAGTGTGTGGCTCCCAAACGGATGCGGCGATGCCGTTATTATGCGAAGGCGAGTTTCCTTGCTATCATAAGGACGACCACCGCCGCAAGAACCACCGTTTTTAGCTATGTTGGATGAAAACCAGTTTAGCAGTTTTCGAGATATTGAACTTTGAAAACAACTTTTCTGAGTTGGTTAGGTTATAAACTTATAACCTAACCAATACATATGACATTCGGGTTATTATTTCGAGAGGTTCAATTGTGTTCAGACTCAAATTTTCAGTTATAAAATTAGAAATATATCGTTTATTGTTTTTAAGTTGCTTAGGATATTATCACTGAAACTTGTGGTAAATACATTTTATTCTATTTTATCTTTTTTTCCACAATAACTTAAATTTTCTGCACAAAAGTCAGTTACGTGGTCAGGTTCGGATTATCCCTGATTACTTTGTAGTATTGCAAAAAATACAAGGTATAGAAAAACTTGCTGTTTAAAACATGAATTGAATGTTCATAATATGATATACCATGCATGCAAACTAAAAAATTAGGACATTGATAAGACTATTTTTTCTACATTTCCCGTTGTTCCAAAATACACCATCATTTTCGTAGCCACACTTATTAAGTATATTTTAAACAAAAAAAAGAGGTCAAACCTCCTGTAAATCCTTTTTTAACTATAAGCAACTTTGAAAATAAGACTGCGTCAATAAACGTATAATGTTTATCGCAAGTCATAATTATTTATCTATAATTAATGTAATAAAGGTTCAGTTAGATTTGCGTCAAAGATCGAGCGTCATTTTCGTTACGGTTGCGACTTGGTAAGTATTGGGTAAATAAATATAATGTTTTACTGGTGCTGTGTCATTTGCAGTTAAGTTATTCAATATTGATTTCATTTGCTTCAAATCTATAGGATATTTACTGCAGAGCCGCGAAAGTAAGAGCTTTTCAATTTCGTGGTCATCATTTTCGTGGTCTATGGGCCACGAAACTGATTAAAGACCACGAAAAAGATGATTTTCCCTACAAGTAGAAAAAATACAGAACACTTTTTATAGAATTTTCTGCTTTTTACAGTGTAATCGTTTATGCCGTTATTGATTTAATTGATTTAAACGAAGAATGGTTGACGTCAACAACATTTGCTCCAGGTGTGGTTATAGGAATTATGACCAGTGCGACGCCAATTTTGTTAACTGGCGAGAGGTTCAAGAATTATTTGCCCTGAATGTACGTGTGAAATGTATATATCTAAATATTAAAAGAAAACTTCGTCATTTAGAGGAGCATTTGTTGTGTTGTTTCGTTGTAACATAATTTCGTTCTGGTTTACCGTAGACCTGCACGGGGGGAAGGTATTGAAAACGGTTTTGGTTTGTGAGTTGAAGCTATTAATCTTACTTTAATTAAGTAATTTCTAGATAGTATTTAAAAGGTTACAAAAATGACAATTTGAAGTCGTCATTTTCGTGGTCAAGTTTTTTTTTTTTTTTATATAGATATCGATTGTTTATTTCTGTTGATACCTGTTTAATTAAATAATGCTTATTCGTTTTCTCATTATTATCGGATTTTCATTCAAATAGTACAATTATAAGATTTTAAAATAAACAAAATGTTCTTTTTCGTGGTCTCGATGCTCATTTTCGTTACCGTTAAAATTGGATTTTTGCTTTTTTTAACCAAAATAAACTTTATCGATCTCTTATAATATAAAGCATCTTATCGGTACATATCCTTATGTTCAAATAAAACAGACCACATCAAAATGTGTGTTTTTATTTCTGTAACATTTATCTTACACCTCAAATAATTACCCTTTCATAAAGTTGATAAAAGAAATTTCACTTTAACTTGAGGGTTAAGTTAAGACAGTAATAGATGTAGTGTAAGTATCATATTTTCACATCGTATTTGGTGGGAATAGTCATATATTGCTTTCTCAATTAACTTCTGTAAACTTTAGTAAGCTAACTAGTTGACGAACTTCTCTATCGACAAAATACGATGGAAAAACATTACCTACCTATTTAATAGACCTACCTATGATAAGGTTGTGTTGAAGAACTTTTCTACGACTTTCAATCACTAGTGCTCAGCGAGCCTTAGCGTTGTTAGTTTAAAGCGCCCTGTTAGTTTTAATTTTATTGAAGACCGTCATTTTAATTCGAGTTCTGAAATTGTGTTGGTCTTGCTCTCTGATTTTAAATGTTTTGAAACTTTGAGCGTCCTGCCTCGGTTGTTGCTTACCCATTAAACTAATGAGTTTAAATTGTTAATTAATTTGTAATTACAGTGCTAAGTAGTGTGTGTTGTTAGTGATGACCTATGGCTTTAACGTGGTCCTTGACTGTTGGCCTCTTGACAGGATCAAAGTCACGCAATGAGCTATGGAGAGAGATATGCTCGAAGTATTTTCGCGATAAGTACTCGTAGAATCCGGGAATCCCTAAGCAAAGCTGCGGACGGACAGACAGACATGGCGAAACTATAAGGGTTTCGTTGTTGCCATTTTGGCTACGGAACCCTAGAAAAAGGATATTGATTTTGTTATTTGTTTATTGGTCTTTTAAAATAAGTTAGTTTCAATATTTTATTTAAGAATTTCACTATGTAACAGCCCCCCCCCCTTCCTTCCGCCATGTAAAGCAGGATACCTTCGATCCACCCTTGCTTGGAAGGAAGTCGATCTTTTTCCATCATTGTTGACTATATCTATAGTAAATATTAGACAGGACGAGTCCTCATCAAACGCACGGCTCTCATACAGCGCTCCATAATAATAAATCTGTCGGTCTGTCCGTCACACGCTTCCATAAAACACTCAGAACACGTCGGGGCATGGACGGGCATGTGAATAGCATGTAGAGATATATATTGCCTATTCTATCTTTTTAACTGTTGGAACTAACCAGGTAAAACAGCAAAATTTGTGACATAGACATAATTATGATTGATTTTTGGAGTCTTTTTGTATTTTTTATTTCAACTCCAAATTTGTTACTTTTACGGGTATCCCGTGAAAACATATCGAAAATACAACGACGCTACAAAGATGTCGCTAGTGCTGCTGCTTAAGTAGCAAAGTAGAAATAAGCAACCTGAATATGTATGCATAGGAAAAATTCGTGTCTAGATTCCTGTCCAGCAGTGGTGTACGGGTTATAGCACGCAGCACGGATTGCTGAGGACCTGGGTTCGATTCCCAGTGCTGCTCTCTTTTTCTGGTTTTTCTGTGCATCCATGTCTCAGTTTGTATTTTCGACATAGACATACAACATTTTGATGATGTCGAAAAGGAACTTGACTCAGCATTATGCTGCAGTAAGTACGTGCCTACTGCAGCGCTGATTTTCAGTAAATACCTTCATATCTTTGCACAAATAAGTATTGTGTAGGAATGGTATACAATTAATTAAAAATAAAAAAAAATGTAGAAAAAATACACTAATAACCAAATGATTAAATCTATGTTAAGTCGTAACAACCCCCCCCTCAATCCTACGAGTATAAAAGCAATTTGCGAAATACTCTAAGTAAATAATTATTCGTTTTCCTAAGTAAACATTAGCTCCAAAATTCTAAGTTCGCGGAACCCAAGGTTTAATCAGCTAATTGCGATCGGTTAGTACGATTTAAGGCTTTTGGGGTTCAACGGCAGTCCGAGCACAGCCACTGAGCCAACTGCAATCTGCAAATGGGTAACTTGAGGCAGAAAGCTATTGATTTCTTAATGTTGAGCTAAGCGAAAAGTCAATTAGGAATATTATCGTTTTTGCAAGGAAAGATTAAATTAAAAAAATCAAAAACCCGACTGCCTTAAAACTCTTACCATCACGAGACCCACTTGCTCGTTTGCCATCCAGTCGAATAAAAAAAAAAAAAAAAAATAAAAAAAAAGAAAATAAGTCTAGTGGTCTAGAACTAGAGCTTTGTCAACTAGCTCATTTAAAGTTCAACAGTCGGGACCCATAATTCGTGACCAGCTCAAAAAAAATGGTAATGGGTCCCGACTGTTGAATTTCAACTAAATCGGTTCAGCAGTTTAGACGTGATTGAGTAACAACATCCGAACATCCAAACATCTTCACAAACTTTCACATTTATACAATACAATACAAAGACTTTATTGTACACCAGAAATAGTAAGCGATACAGAAAACAATAATTATAATAGTATAACTTTATAACTAGTTTGTAGTTTCTTTCTTTAGTGTAACTGTTTAATGTTTTACGCCATACGATTAAATAATAAATAAATAATTATAATATAAACCCCCTTGCCAAAAATAGGGGCATCTATGGTTTTTCAGATTTTTAGGCATTGAAGCTTAGAAAGTAAGCTTTCATACACATAAAATACAAAAACCATAGGTGCCCGTTTTTTTGCAAGGGGGTTTATATATATATGAGTATTTTCACGGAAACAACCTGTTTTTGTGTCATCATCATCATCCCAGCCTATATAAGTCCCACTGCTGGGCACAGGCCTCCTCTCAGAACAAGAGGGCTTGGGCCATAGTTCCCACGCGGGCCCAGTGCGGATTGGGAACTTCGCACGCACCATTGAATCGCTTCGCAGGTTTGTGCAGGTTTCCTCACGATGTTTTCTTCACCGCAAAGCTCGTGGTCAATTTAAAATGTATGTTTTTGTGTAATTTTTGTGAATTACCGTAAAACTCTGAAATTTTATTTCGACTGCTAGAAATTTACGGATTGAAGTTATAGGTAAAGTTGTTAATTTCATGTTTTTACCCGACTGCTCGAAGAAGGATTATGTTTTTCGAGCGTATTTATTGTATGTAGGTACGTTAGCACATCTCAATAGTTGAGGCTGAGCTCCATTTACCATACTTTCTGGGCGTCAAGTAAGCTGTCCCTCAAAGAAGTTAAAATTGCACCGGGGTGCATAATTGCACTGCAAGGGCGACGCCACGTGTGTCAAGACTGCATTGTAAAGTCACGGGACACTGCGACTTTTGAATGCAACATAGACACTGTCACACACACGCAAAATTTAAAATAGGAGAAATAGAAATGAAATATTAACACATTAGCCGTAACCCGCGACTCCGTCTGCATGAAATTCGGTTATCGCTATCCCGTGGGAACTATGCAATTTTCCGGGATAACAACTATCGTATGCCCTTCCCCGGGACAAACTAGATAGTTACCTAATTTAATCTAAATCTGTTCAGCGGATTAGACGTGATGGAGTAACAAAGAAATTAACAGACAAACTTTTGCATTTATAATACTAGTTGGGATGGGATTCTGTCCCAAGAATATAATATTGTTAGTATCAATTTGTCCTATGGAGTTTTTTTTTATTT
The DNA here is from genome assembly GCF_025370935.1 of Choristoneura fumiferana. Lineage (NCBI taxonomy): Eukaryota > Metazoa > Arthropoda > Insecta > Lepidoptera > Tortricidae > Choristoneura > Choristoneura fumiferana. The sequence continues at coordinate 17,254,882 of NC_133494.1, read as the reverse complement.
AGAACCGACAAGCGGGTCCTTTGTTTGTAAGCAGTTTATGCTACAAAGCGGAAAAACGCTGTTGCTAGTTACGGGTTTGGCATAGTGATATGTTTTTAGCCCGTGTGAAAACAAAAGAAAAACAAAACGTATCTCAGAAATGCACCAAAAAGTCGCTGTGTGCGGGAGCTCTAAATTGTGGGGTAAAGATTAGAGAGACGTACATTATGAATATAGTAATTTTCTTAAAATCACCTGACAGAGTTGCGCTTGCGATGTCTTTTATGACAGGATCATACTATTGTATTAGGACGTGCTTTTTAAACGTCAATTTCTCCCCTTAAACTTTAAAAGATTTCAATATATTTAAACTTCACAGATAAAGGAGGGATTTCAAAAATTTGTGCGTATTTTGTAACCGACTTCAAAATAGGTGGAGGCTATTTCCATTGTTATTGTGTGGTGTTTCTAAACAACAAAGGAATTAAAAGAAGAAAGTGAACAGAGTAAGAATGGAAGTGTTTACTTTAATTTAATTTTGTTTTTGTATAGACTTAACTACCTAATTTTAGTACTTAAATAGATGTTTGTCTTAATAACATGTTAATGCCATATTAACTGTGATATAAATATTAAAATAAAATAAATAAATAAAATAAATGAAGATATTTATTCATTCGTCACTCCTTAGTAAAAGGTGTACATGTAGATATGAAGTCACACGGAACCTTAATTGGCTAAGGTAAATGTCCGAGTGCTTGGCACACTAATGCCCAATAGATGACATCCTATTGTTATTTCTATTGCTAATGAGATAAGATTAAATATGCCAACCAGTGGGACAGTGACGAACATAAGTCCATATTTTAGGTTTAATTTTCCAAAGAAAAAATTAATGCCGACATTTTTTGAAAATCTTACTGAAAGTGAAAGACTAATATTTAAGGACTCCAGCCCAATAAGAAACTTATTAAAATAACTATCTTTTAGAACTGTTCTAATGAGCCACAGTCAGTATAAATACCTCAGCGACCTCTAATCAAAGTCCTTCGTCACAACTATGCAGCACCAACCGGTAATCAGCTTTGACTGGAGAGCTTCAAAGAACCGGCAATTAGCGATTCGGAATGCTGTGGCAGCACTAGTGGGGTGACGCGCTAGTGCTGTGATTTATCTACGCAATTTAATAATTCCACTCATATTATAAATGCGAAAATTTTGAGACTACCTACCTATGTGCGTTAAACATTGCTTCACACCAAAACGAATGGCAGAATTTAGATGAAATTTGGCGTGTAGGTGAATATGCTACCTTATCGTATACCGATATTCCCACGGGGTTCATTTAAAATCTCACATATGTACGTGTTATATTTCTCACTGCATTACAAAAACCATTATTCTATTTGGTCAAAACAAACGAACAAGAAAGTGGCCCATCGAGTCCATTCCTATGCTGCCTCGCAAATATATCTTGGGCAAAGTTGGCAAGTTTATTATTAACATAGAAGTATTTTTATGGCGGGAAAGTCGTTAATTCGCCTGTAAAATGAATAATAACGCGTCCAGCTGCAGTTTTAATAATTCTTCGCGTTTTATGGACGAACGGAGGGACCCGGGCAGTAAATATGGGAAGGTGGCGTTGTTGGGTCAAATAAAAGGGTATACTTGTAATTCAAAGTCAAAGTCAAAATAGATTTATTCAATTAAGACTACCTCTATAGCAAGCACGTATCAATGTCAAAAAAAATCTACCACCGGTTCGGAAAAACCTTTGTTGAGAAAAATCCAGCAAGAAACTAAACAAATCTAAAAATCTAACCTAAGTGTACAGTCAAGTGTAATAATATGAACTTATTTAAGGTTTCAAAAATAAGTACCACAGACTTTAGTTCCGACGCAATAACCCCGTGGTAACATATTTTTGATTGCTTCGAATAGATACTTATTTTTAAATAATTTATTGAATCAGGCGTTACTTTACGGAGGTCCATATTTATTTATTTATTTATTCAATACAAAGTCAGGCTTACAGTTTGCACCAAAACGCCTAGCTCGTTAGTACTTAATACTATGCTAAAAATAACATTATTTTAGATTTTTATCTTCCCAACCATCGGCAAACACGTCAGCATCCTGGATTTCAGTCAAAAATTCATTAAGCAGCGCAATTGCCCTGGCCGTTGGACAGTTCTTAGCTCTACAATCAATCGCTCTATCAATGAACTAAAAGAATCGCGGTGAAGAAGGTCGCGGTAAGCAAGGAAATTTTCGTTCATTGACACTTATTTTTGCACTTGACTGTACATAATGAAAGAGGAAAAATAATCAAACGTTTATTTTAAGGCTCTACTCACGTATGAATCATGTTAGTTATATTATAATTGATATATTACCTAGCTATTTATTTGTATATATGTATATGTTAGGGAGCAACGCCCTCACAGTAATCATTGAATTCCCTTGTCAAGTAATGGGATATTTATTTATTATTTATTTATTCCAATAAAATTACACAGCATTACAGTAATTTACCAATACGCTGCGAAATATAAAAAAATATTACACAAATAAACAAATAAAAAACAGAAATAGAAAAAGAATTAACTTAAGAAAAATACTAGATTGCCTATCATCCATCATCTCACAAAATCTCAGACATTCATGGCATACAGTCGACCAAGGACCAGCGAGCAGATCACACTCAGGTGCTGCCGTCAGAGCGCATTGAGCAGCGTCAGCGCGCGCGCAGCGGGGAGCTCCTGCGCGACACCGTGCGCGTGCGCGCCGCCGGCACCCCAACAGCGGACGCGACAGCGGCCGCAGACCTATTCGTGGAACTTCTGGCACGAACAATCTCACGACTCTACCAACAAGCTCTGGACAATCGACTCTCCGCTATAATTACTATGTTTTTTCTGCCAAAAGGTTCCACAGTGGATCACAATTCAGTTGGTTCGATAGTACAAAGAATTTCTACATATTCATTGTAAGGCAGCGTGGAGCGGAAGACACTGGCGGTACAAAAATAATCGCGTAGACGTCATTGGCACTCCGCGCCCAAAGTCGTCGCAGACGGATATTGGATGCTCGGTCGCGGTCTATGCCACAGCCGGTCACGATTTTCACCTTTCTTTCGTTTATTTTTTTTTACCATGATTGACCCCTATCTCACCTGATGTTAAGTGCAGATGAGGCCAAAGGTGTAGGTATTTCACTGGTTCAGTAACAGCTTTAGTAAGAGCCCTAGATTGTAGTTACATGTCCGGTAGGAAGCTTAAAATATGCGTGAAACTGACAAAGTATACGTCATTAATTGAAAAGTCTTGACTTTTAAATGTTGGCAGGCCTCCTTTCGATGGACTGACGACATCGTGAGAGTTGCGGGCAACCGGTTAATGCAAATGGCAAGTTGTCGTTCATTGTGGTTTCTTTTTGTTCAGCAGTGGACGTCTTCCGGCTGATGATGATGATGAACTTTTTTATTATTTTAAAGTGAAGATAATCTACCTACTATTAATTAATATTAGGTATTTAAGTACTTAAATTTGGGTCTTTTGTTAGAATTATTACTTCTGGTAATAATAAAATTCATTAACGAGTGATTCAATTTCCTAGACTGTATGCCATTTACGGGTCCAAAGACAGTTACAAATAAGCTGACGACCCTTTCTTTATAATATTAAAAAAGAAATCTAGGTACTTAAACACGGAGCAAAAGGCAAATGGGCGAACGAACAACAAAGCCTTAGTAAGAGCACTTGGAATCCAAAAAACTCCAAGCAATATTTTTTATCACAACACATTTTTAGCTCTCGCTTCACTCATGTGTTTTAGCCCACCCATCCGTCACATATTCGGACGGTCGATTATTTATTGAATCTGGCGAAAAATGTCGAACGAGAATTCGCCGCGATGTGACGCAAAAGGATTGCGTTCGCGCCGATGGAATTATAGCCATTTAATAATCCCATCAAGACAAATAAAGCCTTAAAAAAGACAAAAAATTGTGTTGCAAGCCGCATTATTTATTCATTTACTTTACTAATATTATAAAAGCGGAAGTCATGGCTCTTACACATAAACACGATACGAAATCGCGTCGTGCTAATCGTGTCGTGGAAATCTACAAAAAAAAATTGCACCGTGGTTTTTCTACGACACGACGTTGCATCGTGCAACAAAACCGCGTCGAAACTCTACGCCAGGGATGGGGAAACAGCGGCCTGCGGGGCAAGTCCGGCCCACGACAAGATTTAATCCGGCCCGCGATCAAAACCCATCTCAAATTCATCTCGTCATCTTAGTGTGTTTTACGAGTTAATACTTCAAGTAACTTGGAGCCTAATTTCGACACTTTAATTAATGAACAGTCAAAATTTCATCTCTCACACCGACCCGTATTGGGTACAAAACAAAACCATAAATTTATTATAGATACCTGCATGATTTATTTTTGTTGTTACTTATGATTAGAATAAAATTTATTCAATACATGCTCCCTGGCTCGGGCAATGCCCCTGGAAATGTTGTAATTATAGTATATGGCCCATCTCTAAATCTATTTCCCCATCCCTGCTCTACGCGACATCGTATCGTGCTTATGTGTAAGGTTCCTGATTTCTGTTAAAACTCTGCACTGATTTATTTGGATGATTTTGGTACCCTGGGAAGGGTATAGGTAGGATTGTTTTATCCCGAAAAAGAGTTCCTAAGGTATTGCGACAAACAAGTACTTTGCAGACAGACTCGTGGGCAACAGCTAGTTATTAATAAGCGTATGATTATTGACATTATCATGCTGTATCTCGAATCGTGTTCTTGTATCTAAAGCGACTATCTAGAGTATACAAGAATTGTACCTCGAAATCTATGACTATAAACAAACTGAACCGTAACACCTTCATAATGACGTCATGATAAATTTTTTACACTATTCCCATCTGCAAACCATAACTTTGTTTTAAGCTAACAAATGACACAGACTAAAAAAAAAACGATATTTTTTTTTGAAGCTTCAGTTTTCGCGAGTGGTGTGTTTGATATTTTTTTGTCTGTGAATGTTTACGTTACTATTGTTATAATGGTGTGACAAGTGAAATATTAGTGTAATTTATCACGATGCCTCGCCTCAGGGGGGCGGAGGGAGGATATCAGTCCACATGGAACTTATTCCTCGGGAACAAGACCTAGAATCGTTTGATTTGACACTTGTATTAGTTGGTTGCGTTTCTAGATTTCGCCGGTAAGTGATGGCTCGAAGTGGGGCATAGGAATTTGTGTTTTCATTATGATAAAATGGTAGGAAAATATGACACAGTTTTTGTGGGATTGTGTTATTGTTGAATACTTTGCTGTCTCTTTTTGTAGTTTAGGAATAATTAAACAGATAATAATTAAGGACTATTCAAAGCTAGTTGCTTCAGTTTGGATGCGGCCTGCATCCACGGCTTTAACCAGGTCATCTGTCCATCTCGTTGGTACTAACGCTGCGCTTGCCGATCAGCGACTTCCATCGAGAACTTTTCGGCCCCAGCGGCCATCTGTTCTCCGTGCTATATGGCCTGCCCATTGCCACTTCAACTATGGCTATGTCGGTAACCCTCGTCCTTCTACGTATTTCTTCATTTCTAATTCGAACTTGTAGAGATACCCCGTGCATAGCTCTCTCCATAGTTTGCTGAGCAACTCTGAGCTTATTTATTTTATCAGCCCCACATCTTGGATCCATAATAATAGTCATCACTGGCAACACACACTGCATAGTTTAGCTGAATAAAATATACTGGTGTAGGTGTAGGTGAATAAATATATTGTGGTATCATTTCAGATCGTTAATGACATTATCAGACAAAAAATTACATTTTCAAACTTTTTATAATGGTTGTAGTAGTTTATAGAGGTTGTATTATAAAAGCCACATGCCGATCCGAAATATTTTCAAACATCCCTGTTTCAAAGTCAAAGTCAAAATATTCTTAAAAAAATCTACCACCTGTTCGGAAAAACCTCTGTTTCTGATATAATCATTATTTTTATAATACACTTTAGTTAAAACATATGAATTTGTTTATTTTTAAATTTAAGTTGTTATTTGTTTAAAACTGTGATACTGTGTATTTTTTTTTTGTATTGATGCATAAAACCTCCCCCATTGCTGTTAATAAATAAATCTATTTTCC